>NC_133771.1:70751828-70758101 GCF_003597395.2 Chelonoidis abingdonii
GGGGATGGTTAATTTCTCCGTGTTTTAAGATCCAAGGGATTGGATCTGGACTCACCAGGGAATTGGTGAAGGAGTCTCTCAAGGCTACCCAGGGAGGGGAAGGTTTTTGGGGGAAAGGGAGTGATCCAGACACTGAAAATTCTCGACTGTGGCAGCGATACCAGATCTAAGTTAGTAATTAAGCTTAAAAGTGTCCATGCAGGTCCCCACATCTGTACCCTAAAGTTCAGAGTGGGGAATGAACCTTGACAGAAGTGATGTGTGTTAAGTGGGGCAGTGCTCTGAGGTGGAACTGGTAAGCTGGGGTGTGCTGTTTCCAGGGCCGGCTGTAGCCATTTCGCTTCCCCAAGCACGGCGGCACGCCACAGGGGGCACTCTGCCACTCGCTGGTCCCGCGGCTCTGATGGACCTCCCACAGGCATCCCTGTGGAGCGTCTGCTGGTCCTGCGTCTGCGGTGGACCTCCCGCAGGCGTGCCTGAGGATGCTCCACCGGCGCCATAGGACCAGCGGACCCTCCGCAGGCACGCCTGTGGGAGGTCCACCGGAGCTGCTTGCCGCCCTCCCGGCAACCGGCAGAGCACTCCCGACAGCATGCCGCCCCAAGCATGCGCTTGGCGTGCTGGGGCCTGGAGCTGGCCCTGGCTGTTTCTTTAGAAGCAGCTACTCAGGGAATGATGCGGATGTTCAGTGGACCAGAGACTGTCCACTCTAGGGGGCTGCTTAGAGGGCTCAGGGGTGGGGGCGTGCCAGTTGCTAGCCTGTAGAGTAACAGTGGGACCTGTGAGGCCTAGAGAGGAGTGCTTGTGTTGCTCGTGGCTGGTGGAGTTGGGGAGCTGACCCATGGCAGACACAAAGCTTCCCTATGCTAAAGGCAGGTGGTAGCGAGGTGCCTCACAACCCTAGGTGTCCCTTGGAAGCACCACAGAGAGTCAGTCAAGGAAAGAATGAACGTTGCGGCCTTGGCAATGAGAAATATCACAGCATTAACTACCATGCACATATTTGTTGGGTCCAAGGCTGCTCCTTCACCCTGCTACTTCCCATTGCTGGCAAGCACATACCAACCCTGAAGGTGCAGCGCCCTAACCTTGCAAATGGAAGCTGAGGCCTCCATGAGACCTAGGCAGGGGAAACCATGCAGCAGAGATATTGTGCCTCTTCTCAGGCAATTCCTGCCTTGTGTGTGCACATTTTTCCTCCCTCTCCCCTATGATTTCTGCTGATACATACAATGGTATATTCTGCTTTCATTAAGCACAAAGCAGTTTTATTTTTAAAAAGTGCTTCTTGTTTATGGTGAACTTGAACGAAATTGCATTAGATAAACGTGGATTTAATTGCCCTTTCAAGCAGTGAAAAGGTAAAATTGACTGGTTTTGCCTCACATATGCTGTATTAAAGAGCATCATTAAATCTGTACAATTTATGCAAGCAAATTTCACTGCTGGAACAGTGGGAGTTAGTTGACATAATGTCATGTCAAACTGTTTGATGAATTACAGTATCAAAAAAGGATACGTTTTTTGTGCCTTACAAAAACTTCTCAACAAACATAACTGATCCAAGTGCATTGTTTGATCAAGCAATAACAGCACTTTAAACTACATTTTATACTTTCTTCAAAACAAGCAGTCGGAAAAGAATTGCCTCTCTTGTTAAAAGGCATCTTTAAAAAAATACTTTTTTTAGTTACAAAGTTATCTGGTACCTGGATTTTTTTCTTACTATGAACATTTAGCAAAAGATTTTAATAGATTAAAAGCCATCCCCTAAAGGTCAGAGATCACAGATGGCAGGATGTGTTGCTTTGATGTCCTGTGGACACGTTCTGCTCAATGGCCTCTGTGCCAGCTCTTCCCGTCCTCAACAAAAATAAAATGAGAGTATCTGTGGCTTGAACCAATATCTACTGAAGTCAACAGGAAGCTCTCCATTGACTTCAGTTGGCTTTGGATCAGGCCTCTAATGGACAGAGGAGTGAGGGCCTAATCCTGCCAAGTAAATTGCAGCATGTATACCCCCTGACTTCAATTAGTGCTGAGACACTCAGCACCTCACGAGGGCACCCAGCACCTTGCAGGAACAGCCTCTTTGCATATGAAGAGAGACTGAAAAGACTGAGACCATGCTCTTCAGAGAAGAGACACATAAGAGGGGTCATGATCAAAGCATACAGCATAGAAAACTGTAGACCTGGCAAGCCTATTTCCTCTCATAAAAGGAGTGAGAGTTGAAGGACAGTAAATTTTAAATTGATACCAGGAAATACCACTTCACATAACACCTAATTAGCCGATAAGATATTGAGGCCAAGCATTTAGCAGGCTTCAGAAAAGATTGGACATTTATAGAGGTAATAAATAATAATGATCCTATGTTTCTTCTTTTTAAAAACAAATATTAAAATAAGTGGCACAGACAATGAACTGAGTCATCTGCTTGACCTGCGTGCTACTAATGTAGATTAATGAAACCCCAAACCACGGAGTACATTTCTCTCATACTTTGGCTTTTCCTTTTCATAATAATAGGTACCTGGCAATTTTCCCTATTGATTTACAAAGCTTGAATACATCAGGATAATATAACACTCAGTTGTAGCAATATTTTAACCGAACCTCATCGGCTTCAGGAAGTCAATGGGAATTTTGCTTAACTAAGCAAGACAGAATTGACATATTCTCTTATAAAATATTTTTCTTAGGTAAATTTCTTTCTCTTTCCTGTATTCCACCAACAGCTTCAGAAACAGTGGCCTAATGTTACATGAGTAAAAGCTGAGGCTAGAAATTCAGGAAAAGTTAACAGAATAATTAGACTGTGAAATGGAACACCAGAAGAAGTAATAGACATCCCAAAACTGCAAATATTCATGATCAGGTTAGAGGAGACATTGGTGGGAATATCTAAGAAGGAATTCTGCAAATACAGGAGGTCAAAGTGGCTGATCATGGTGATCTTTTTTGTCTGATTCTACAACAATGCCTAATGATACACACCTTCTAAAGAAGATGCGAAGAAAAGATCTTTTGAGTTTGCCTAGTAGGCAGACATTACTTCATCTGAGGCAAACACTCTGTAAATGTAACTGACAAACATGGTTATCTCAGGTGCTGAGTTTTTTTGCCTTTTATATTTAATGAACATCTGTGGCATCCAAACTTTGTCCAACAGAAGGTCACATTGGGAACGGAAACCAGCAAGACCCAGCTTCCTTCATATTTAATAAGGATGAGTGTTCTGCAAAGACTACAATCCCAGCATGCAGTGCTCAGTTGACCCATGTGGTCTAGAACAGGCTCAATGGGCCATGTCTTTGTATTAATATTGCAGAACTCCATGACAAGGCTGCATGTTGGCCTATATTGCTCCAAAAGTTGTTCTCCCGTGAACAGTTATTCTTAAAAACCTGACTCTTACAAAATTCTCCATCTTCTTACATCTGAATGCTTTATAACCTCCATCCATGTGGCAAATGAAAGGTCATGTTATTTAAATTGTTTATAGTTACACATTTTTATCACAGTGCATTTCTTAAATGACTGTGGGTGTTAAACTCTGGAAAGGCTGGAATGTATTGCACTTAATTTGAGAATGTCAGAAGAAAATTAACAAATAGACGTTAAAAAAAAAGGTTCATTCACAGGATAAGCTGAGAAACTCATTTATTTTGCACATGACATACTACAGTTGTGAATGACAAGCATTTAGGGATTTATAAAGCCTATCATGCCACTGAATTTTTTAACTGTTCAGAAATATTATGAATGCTTCATAAGTCAAGTGAATGCTAAAAGCTTGCTGATGAAAAACAACCATTTTGGATCAGAGAGAAAGATACTCTTATGGGTTGGGTAAAACCTTATTTAAACTTGGTGCAGGAGGGAGGGCATAACCTCCATCCTTCATTTAAGATAGTTGTAAGAATCCTTTAATCTCCTTTATGGATCCAGATAGCACAGACAATAGGCACTTCCATGCAAAACACAAACATCTATGTCACTGCTCACCACAAGGTGACGGAAAGATAGGAAGAATGGTAAGAGGCCAATGTGGTTCCATCAGGAGCAATGTAGTGACCAGAAAATCAAAAAGTAATCCTACAAAAAATGGAAACATGGATGAATTGGTAAGGATGAGTACAGAAGAACAGCACAAGCATGGAGGGACAAAATCTGAAAGGCTAAGGCACAAAAATGAGGCAATAAGAAGCAGTTCTTTAAATACATTAAGAGCAAGAGAAGATGAAGGAAAGTGTAGGTCCTCTATGAAGCAGGGAAGGAGAGCTAATCGCTGATCAACAGGCTGAGGTGTGTAATGCCTATTTTATAGCAGGCTTCAGACAAATAGGTTAATTCTGACCAGAGACTCAGTGCAATTAGTGTTAATAACAAAAGGGAAGGAACACAAGCCAAATAGGGATATAATAGGTTAAAGAATATTTAGATAACTTGATGCATTCAAGTCAGCAGGGCCTGTTGAAGTTCAACCTAGGGTACTTAAGAAGTTAGCTGAAGCAATCTCAGAACTGTTATCAATTATCTTCAAGAACTGATGGAGGCTAGGTGAGTCAAGAGGACTGGAGAAGGACAATCATAGTACCTCTCATTAAAAAGGGGAGGGGGAGGGAAAAGTCCTGGAAATAATAGACCAGTCAGCCTAACTTCAATACCTGGAAAGATACTGGAACAAATTATTGAACAAGCAGTCTGTAAGCACCTAGAGGATAGTAAGATTATAAGGAATAGCCAGTATGGATATGTCAAGAATAAATCATTCCAAACTAATCTAATTTCCTTCCTTGACAAGGTTACTTGCCTAATGGGGGGAAGAAGTAGATGGGACATATCTTGATATCAGCAATGCTTTTGACATAGTCCCACATGATGGTCTCATATGCAAACTATGGAAATGTGATGAAATTACTATGAGGTGGGTGCACAACTGGTTGAAAGACTCAAAGTGCAGTTATCAGTGGCACACAGTCAAACTGGGAGTGTGAATCTAGTGCGGTCCTGCAAGGCTCAGTCCTGGGTCTGGTACTATTCAATATTTTCAATAATGACTTGGATGGTGGAGTGGAGACTATTTTATAATATTTATGGAGGACACCCAGCAGCAAGCACTTTGAAGATTCAAAAGATAAAATTCAATAAAGACAAATGCAAAGATCATCACTTAGCAAGGAAAAAAATAAAATGCACAACCCCAAAATGAGGAATAGCTGGCTAGGTGGTAGTACAGCTGAAAAGGATCTCATTGAATGCGATGCAGATGTGAAAGAGGCTAATATTCTGAGGTATATTAACAGGAGTATCATATGTAAGATATAGAGGTAATTTTCCTGCTCTATTTGGCACTGGTGAGGTCTCAGGTGGAGTACCATATCCAATTCTGGGTGCCACACATTACAGAAGATGTGGACAAATTGGAAAAAGTCCAAAGAAGATGAACACAAATTATAAAAAGTATAGAAAACTAGACCTATGAGGAAAGGTTAATAAAAAAAACTGGGCATGGCTAGTCTTGAGAAAAGAAGACTGAGAGGGAACTTGATAGATCTTCTACTATGTTAAGGCTATTATAAAGAGGAGGGTGATCATTTGTTCTCCATGTTTACTCAAGGTAAGACAAGAAATAACTTGTTTAATCTGCAGCTAGGGAGATTTAGGTTGGATATTAGGAAAAACTTTCTAACTATAAGGGTAGTTAAACTTTGGAATAGACTTCTGTCAAGGTCTTTTTCCCTCAGTTTGAACTTTAGAGTACAAAAGTGGGGACCTGCATGGACCCTTCTAAGCTTAATTCCTAGCTTAGATCTGATAGCGCTGCCACCAGCCAAAATATAGTGTTTGGCACACTTCTGTCCCCACAAAACCTTCCCTGGGGAACCCAAGACCCAACCCCCTTGGGTCTTAAAACAAGGAGAAATAAACCATCCCCCCTCCTCCCAGACTTTCCCTTCCCTGGGTTACCCTGAGAGGTTACACTGATCCAAACTCCATGGATCTTAAAACAGAGAGGAATTAACCTTCCCCTTCCTCTTTTCACCCCCCACCAATCCCTGGTGAGTTCAGACCCAATCCCCTTGGGGCTTAAACAAGGGAAAAAATCAATCAGGTTCTTAAAAAGAAAGCTTTTAATTGCAGAAAGAAAAAGTAAAAATTATCTCTGTAAAATCAGGATGGAAAATGTTTACAGGGTATTCAGATTCATATAACCTAGAGGGACTCCCTCCCCCTAGCCTGAGATTCAAAGTTACAGCAAACAGA
>NC_133771.1:70779198-70924198 GCF_003597395.2 Chelonoidis abingdonii
TCCAGCACAAATACAACGTTTACAAGCTTAAAAAAATGAAACAACATAAGACTAATCCGCCTGTTTCTAGCTAGTACTTACTATTTTGAAACATGAGAGATGTTTCAGAAAAATGCTCAGGCTTCATCTGCCGCCTTGCTGACTCGTGTACCTACCCACGAGATCTATCGCGCAGCTCCATGGTCCTCTGTCCATACCCTTGCTTCGCATTATGCTCTGGTTCAACAGCCAAGAGATGCTGCAGCCTCAGGCTCAGCAGTTTTACATTCTGTCATATTTCACTCTGACCCCACCGCCTGCATAAGGCTTGGGAATCACCTAACTGGAATGGATATGAGCAAGCACTCGAAGAAGAAAAGACGGGTTACTCACTTTTGTAACTGTTGTTCTTCGAGATGTGTTGCTCATATCCATTCCACACCCGCCCTCCTTCCCCTCTGTTGGAGTAGCCAGCAAGAAGGAACTGAAGGGCGGCTGGGTTGGCAGGGGTATATATCCGGCGCCATAGCGGTGCCACTCCAGGCGGCGCCCAGCCAACCCACCGAGTGTTGCTAGGGTAAAAATCTTCTGATGGACGTGCACGCGGCGCGCGCACACCTAATTGGAATGGATATGAGCAACACATCTCGAAGAACAACAGTTACAAAGGTGAGTAACTGTCTTTTCTCTCCACCAAGATTTGAAAGTATCTTGTCCCCGATTGGTCCTCTGGTCAGGTGTCAGCCAGGTTTACTGAGCTTCTTAACCCTTTACAGGTAAAAGAGATATTAACCCTTAACTATCTGTTTATGACAACTTCCAAGGGAGATTGTGAAATCTCTAGGAGTACTTGTGGCACCCTTAGAGATTAACAGATTTATTGTAGCATAAGCTTTCGTGGTCTACAGCTCACTTCATTTTCCACTACATGCATCCGATGAAGTGAGCTGTAGCCTGCAAAAGCTTATGCTACAATAAATTTGTTAGTCTCTAAGGTGCCATAAGTACTCCTGTTCTTTTTGTGGATACAGACTAACACAGCTACTACTCTGAAACCTGTGAAATCTCTATAATTGGAGAATTTTAAGAAGAGATTGGACAAACACTTGTCACAGATGGTCTGGGTTTACTTGGTCCTGCCTCAGTGGAAGGGGCTGTACTTGATGACTTTCTTCCAGCTCTACATTTGTTTGATTCTATAGACACCACAGAAATGGAACCATGTGAGCAGAGGGATTTTGCTAGGTACTTTTTGACAGAGATATCTCTGTGTGAGAGAACAGCAGACAAAATACTAGAAAAGTAAAGAGAGAAGCATCAGGAAACCAAGGACAAACTCAGAATAAGCACTGGGAACACAGCCCTTTTGGGGGGGGGGGTTGACAAAAAAGTTGGAAAAGAACTTTTTTTTTGTTTTACTTTGATTTTAAATTGTTGTTTTGCTTTGGTTTTTGGGCTAAATATTGTCTGGAAATGGGCTTGGAATCACAAGCAAGGAATCTGTCTCCTCTTGTTTATTCCTGCTCTGTTTAGAGAAATGGGACTTGAACGTTCTTTGCAAAAGAACGGGATTGCATCAAAGAAATACCTGACTCCAATATCAATTTCTCCTCCTAAGGGAAACAACCTACTTGACCCTGAATTTTAGTTAACCGCTTGGGTCAAAGAAGGGAAACAATACTACTAAATAGAACTTTGTCTGTTTGTCATGAATGATAACTTCAGATTGGAATGACAAAACTGTGTGAGAAGTGTAAACTTTTGTATGATATCATGGGTTAAATTAAGTCACTGACAGAGAATTCCATGACACATGACTCTGTGAGGGAATCTGTTTCCACACATTTGTGCAGGGACTGAATTTTCAGGGATGGAGAATCCACTACAACCGTTGGCTAGTGGTTCCAATTGTTAACTATCCTCACTGTTAAAAATGTTACCGTACCTTATTTCCCATCTTAATTGTCTAGCTTCAACTTCGAGCCATTGGATCTTGTTATACCTTTGTCTGCCAGACTGAAGAGCCTAGTATCAAATTTTTGTTCCCCATAAAGGTACTTGTAGACTATGATCAAGTCACCTTTTAATTGTCTCTCTGTTAAGCTAAATAGAATTACCTCCTTAAGCCTATCACTATAGGCCATGTTTACTGCGTAAACTTCTCTCCATTTTGACTAGTGACCACCCAGAATGAGTCTCATCTCATCTGTCAGCAGCCACTCCAGAACAGCAACTGACCTGCTTTGAATTTCAGTGGCAGAAAGACTGCAGTCTGGATTATCTTCTGTATTGCTTTGGGGTTTTATACTGAAACACTAAGTGGTAGTATTTTGATTTGTGTTTCAGTTATATTATTAATTTATATTTTAAGATCCACCTTTCTTTAGAGACCTCTTTGAGTCAGTCCTTCGAGTGAGTGCTACAGTTTCACTACGTTTTCATTCAAAATTTTCCCTCTCCCTATTTCATTGTCTCTTCGGAGTGGACTGGAAACCCAATCACCTTCAGTTTCAAGTCACACTTTCAAATCCATGATGTTCACATGGAGTCTTTAAAATTAGACAAAAGGCATTTGCCCACCTCTTGCAATTTGAAGTGATAAGTAAGGGACTTTTCTGATCTTCACCTGCTATTATGAGGCCTACTTATAGCCTCAATGGAATCCTTCTATTAAGAAATGTGGTTTACATTTCATAGTCATTCTCTGTTTGCCAATAGTTTGGAGCTATGAATATTTCTGTACTGTGTGGAACATGGTCTTTGCTGTATCAGTCACCAGTCACTGAAATTCACAAGAGTTCTAAATAACCCATGCTTGCTTTCATTCTTATTCCAGTAGGACAGGACATCAGATCGTATATAAGGGTAAGTTCCTTTAAAATAATGCCGATCAAGCTGAGACTGGAGTTTTAAAACTCCAGACCCCAGCTCTAATGATGCAACACATATTTCCATGGAATGGGGAATGGAGGCAGCAGCAGAGAGCTTTTAAATTTCAGTGGTTGCAGTCTAAGAGCTGCAACAGTCATTTTCCTAATAGCAACAACAGCCCGCTCAGTCTTGGCCAGGACCTTGGGAGACCCAGTATGGTGAGAGTCAGCTATGCTAGTTAGTTCCTTAGAGCCAGGGAGAATGACAGGGTCTATCTGTATTAAACAGCCTCATTACAAAAATTGATTTATATTCATTACTCATGAATCCTATCTCTTCTCTACATGGGAGACAATAAATAAACCTTTGGATCCATCAGTCTCAGGGACGGCTCCAGTCACCAGTGAAGGAAGCCTATGCTTGGGGCGGCCAATACAAAGGGATGGCACTCCGTCCACTATTGGGGCGGCATGTCCAGGTCTTCGGAGGGAATTTGGCAGTGGGTCCCTCAGTCCCTCTCTTCCTCTTTGAGCTGCTGCCAAAGTGCTGCCGATTGTGAAGACAGAGTGAAGGACCCACTGCCGAACTGCCGCCGAAGAATGGAGTGGCACAATTGAGCTGCTGCAGAAGTGCTGCCAATCGTTTTCTTTTCTTTTCTTTTCTTTTTTTTTTCCACTGCTTGGGGCAGCAGAAAACCTGAAGCCAGCCCTGATCAATCTGTAGAGTTTCTACGTTGAAACAGGTAAAGAATGGAGTACTTGTGCATATATTTAAGAGAACTGCTTTGTGCTATTACTTATTGTCACAGAGTGTACCTGCTCCATAGCACCCCCTTCTGGCCAAGTGTGGCACTATAGGTGCTTCCTGCTTCAGTTTCTCTTCATATCATCAATAAGTTCACCAAGACTTTATGTAGGAAGCAATGCTTCTTCTGCGAGGTCTAGTTTATTAACCCAAGACCCAGTTAAAATACAAGCTAGCATCCATCCTAGCTTGGAGACAGAGTCAGTCTTAATTTATCCATTCCCACCTGGCTCCACCACTCCCCTCCATGAGGGCTCTCTCAGCTCAGGTCCCTTCCCTACAATCAGGCCACTTGCTTCTGCCTGGGAAAAATCCTTCTCCAGAACCAGGGGTCTGCAGAGCTTTGTTAGTGGCAGCTCATGTCTGAGGCAGCATGTAGTCCTGGCACACTGAACTTTCTACCACTGTTTGGGACCTCTCTGTTCCTCCCTGCACCTTACAAGCCCTTTGCACTGGCGACTTTTCCTATAGCTCCTCTCCTCAGGAGCCTCCTGTCACCAGGAACTACCTCAGCTGAGCCCTAGTATCCCTTATCAGGTGCATTAGCTGAACAGCTTCCAACAAGCCACCTAGGGAGTTAATAACTTCCAGGTGGGTCTGATTTGGTTTGTTCGCCTGTCACAGGTAGGTTGGCCCCTGGTGCTTTGAAAGGGCCACACCCATAACACTCCCCTCTTAAAAACACTTTTGTATTGCTTGCCTTTGCAGTTACAACGATGGAATATTTACTAAGTCAACAGTGTTATGCCAGGTACACATAACTGACACCTCATGCCTTCAAATACACCCAAGGCCAATGGGTGTCCAGTATAAACACATACCTTGTAGAGTGCTACTGAGAGCTAGCCAACAGGCTATTCAGTTCTGATGGTGATGATCGGAAACCCTGCCAACCCGCAGCAGCTTAGCTGTGTAACTCTGAGGAGTGTAGAAACTGAGGCCTGGTCTACACTACGCCGTTAAATCGATTTAAACAGCGTTAAATCGATTTAACGCTGCACCCGTCCACACTACATCGCCCTGTAAATCGATTTAAAGGGCTCTTTAAATTGATTTCTGTACTCCATCAAAACCACAGGAGTAACCCTAAAATCAATTTTACTAAATCGGAATTATGGTAGTGTGGACGGAAATCGAAGTTACTGGCCTCCGGGAGGTATCCCACAGAGCACCACTGACCGCTCTGGACAGCAGTCAGAACTCCGATGCACTGGCCAGGTAACAGGAAAAAGCCCCGCGGACTTTGAATTCAATTTCCTGTTTGGCAGCGTGGAGCTCTGATCAGCACAGGTGACCACGCAGGGCTCATCAGCACAGGTAACAATGCATCTCCTGAGAATCGAAAAGAGCACCAGCCTGGACCACACAAGAGGTACTGGATCTCATCGCTATCTGGGAGAGGATACATGTGCTCACAGAACTCCGTTTGTCAAACGAAATGAGAAATATTTGAAGAATTTCAAAGTCTATGATTGCAAAAGGACACAGGAGGACTCAGTACAATGCAGAATAAAGTTAAAGAGCTCAGGCAGGCATACCAGAAACCAAGAGAGGCAAACGGAAGGTCTGGAGCAGGTCCGAAAACATGCCGCTTCTATGCTGAGCTGCATGCAATTTGGGGGCTGTGCAACCAGTACCCCACCCCTTGCTGTTGATTCAGATGCCGTGGTTGCGATATCAAACCGTGGCTGAGGATTCTGTCTGAGGGGGAAGATGACGAAGACGAAGAGAGGAAGAGATGCTGATAGCACACAGCTCTCAATTACCCACAGCAGCCGAGCTTTTTGTGACCCCTGAATTAACCTCCCAGCCCACCCAACCACTATCCCAGACAGTGAAGCCATGGAAGGGACCTCATGGTGAGTGTACATTTCTAAACCGGGTTAAAACAAGCGTTTTTAATGATTAATGCAAGCAGGGGTTGTCATTCTGCAGCTAGTAAAGTTACAGGAAAAGTCGTTAACATGTCTGGGGATGGAGTGAATCCTCCCAAGAAATCTCCATGAATCGATATTGGAGGTACTCAAAAAGCTTTTCAGTAGATTTCGGGGCAAGGCGGCCTTATCCGGTCCCCCATTGTACGAGACTTTCCCCGCCAGGCATGCATCAAGTAATTCGGAATCATTGCTTCACAAAGCACAGCTGCGCTAAGCGCCTGGACACTGCTCGCAGTCAAGAAACATATAATTCTGCATCTTCCGCTGTTATCTCACCAGAGTATATCATTCATTGTAACCTGGTGGAAACTGAGGAATTTTTTTTATTAGGGGCAAACATGGCGATTTTCCTACTGTGCTGCCGCTTTACTCATGCCTTGCCCGTAGCTGAGTGTGGGACGGAAGGAAGGCTTGCGCGGGCTTTTCTGTGTTGCCAAGCAGGGAATCTTCCCAGCTAGCAGCCACGCGTTTGGGGGGGTGGGGATAGGAAGGAGGAAGATGAATTAACAATTTAGCTTACCTGATAGCAGCCATGCAGTGTGGGAGGAGGGAAAGAGCGGTTTTGCGTTTGCTGGTTCCTCTTAACAGGACATGGCATGATAGGTCACTGTGGATATAACCCTGGAGAAGTCAAACATAAAGCCTTACCATGGCCGCATGGAAGCTGAATTATGATGCCAGGACCGGGACCTGCGTCTGCAGTGTGCTCTGAGACACCAGGGACACAGGCAATCATTATTAAAGGATGCAAAATACGACCTTGTAGTGAAATCACATGTGCTATGTAAGGTGCATAGTTTTATCCACTGTGAAAGACTACAAGCATTGTTCTGTAAAAATGTATCTTTTTACATACTTCTCCCTGTTTTCTCTCCCCCATGCAGCTGCACACTTGTCTGTCCTTGGTACCCCATCCGAAGGCTAGCTAAGATAAGGCGGAGGAGAAAGAGAACTCGAGATGAAATGTTTTCAGAAATCATGGAAGTAACCCGCAGTGACAGAGCTCATCAGAATGATTGGAAGGAAGGATAGCAAAATACAGGAAAGATGCCAGTGACCGGGAGGATAGGAGAGACGCTCGAGTGAGAGATGGCGGCAGGAAGAAGAGAGGTGGCGACAGGAAGACAGGCAGGAAGATCAGAGGTGTAGGCAGAGATCAGCGGATGATGTGATGCAACGCTGGAGCTGCTGCGTGATCAAACTCTGAGATCCTCAGGCGCACAGTGGATGTTCAGGAACAGCAGCGGGGTTACAGAGTGCCACTGCAGCCCATGTTTTACTACCGTCAAAGTCTCCCACGTTTCCATATCTCCCTCACCCAGACGTGTTAGAATGCGTGGGGGAAGGATTCTGCACCAGCCCACTCCTTCCCCATGGACAGCCCAACCAAAAGGCTGACATAAGCTGAATGTGCTTAATGGGCTTTTCCTTCCTCCGATCCTCCTCCTCCCAAACCACGCCATGCAGGATACCTAGATAATTTGTGCCTCTTTTTATAATTACTTTTAATCAAGAATACATCCAAAGAGGGGGGGTGGGTTTCTTACAGGGAATGACTTTTAAGAAAGAATTCATGATTTTTAAGTAATACCAATGACTTTTAATACAGAATAAATGATTTTTAAAATATACTGACTTTATTTCCTTCAGCAAGCTGTAAGTAAAGGGGAGGGTGGGTTGCTTAGAGGGAGTCAATAGAGGCGGGAGTGTTCATCAAGGGGAAACAAGCACTGCAGTCACACCATACTCTGGCCCGTGCTGAAACTACTTTTCAAGCTTCTCTGATTTGCACCGCCTCCTGGTGTGCTCTTCTAATCGCCCTGGTGTCTGGCTGCTCGTAGTCAGCGGCCAGGTGATTTGCCTCAGCCTCCCACCCCGCCAGAAAGGTTCTCCCCCTTACTCTCACAGAGATTGTGGAGCACACAGCAAGCAGCAATAACAATGGGGACATTGGTTGTGCTGAGGTCTGAGCGAGTAAGTAATGATCGGAAGCGACCCTTTAAACGGCCAAATGCACACTCTACCACCATCCTGCACTTGCTCAGCCTGTAGTTAAACAGCTCCTGACCACTGTCCAAGCTGCCTGTGTATGGCTTCATGAGCCATGGCATCAAGGGGTAGGCTGGGTCACCAAGGATAACGACAGGCATCTCAACATCGCCAACTGTTATTTTCTGGTCTGGGAAGTAATTTCTGCTTGAGCGCGTTTTAAGAGAGTGTGTTTCTGAAGACGCGAGCGTCATGAACCCTTCCTGGCCATCCCACCGTGGATGCTGGTGAAACGTCCCTTGTGATCCACCAGTGCTTGCAGCACCATGGAAAGTACCCTTGCGGTTCACGTACTGGGTGCCCTGGTGCTCTGGGGCCAAGATAGGATATGGGTTCCATCTATGGCCCTCCACAGTTAGGGAATCCCACTGCCGCAAAGCCATCCACTATGACCTGCACGTTTCCCAGAATCACAAACTTTCGTAGCAGCAGCTTAACAATTGCTGGCTACTTGCATCACAGCAGCCCCACAATAGATTTTCCCACTCCAAATTGATTCCCGACTGACCGGTAGCTGTCTGGAGTTGCAAGCTTCCAGAGGGCTATTGCCACTCGCTTCTCCACTGTGAGGGCTGCTCTCATCTTAGTATTATGGCGTTCAGGCAGGGGAAAGCAAGTCACACAAGTTCAAAGAAAGTGCTCTTACGCATGCGAAAGTTTGCAGCCACTGGGAATCATCCCACACCTGCAAAACTATGCGGTCCCACCAGTCTGTGCTTGTTTCCCGTGCCCAAAATCGGGGTCAAATGGGTAGAAGCTGCCCCATTACCAGCAGTAGCTCCAAAATGCTGGGTCCCGCGGTTAGGGAGAATTCAGTCTCCATGCGTCATCGCTCCTGTCGGTGCGGTGTCGTAGCTGCCTCCTCCTCCTCCTCTCCTCTCCTGAATTTGCAGTTCTGGCTAAGCATAGACAGCACGATCGTGCGCGAGGTGTTTACAACTTGCACGATTGCGTTACTGATCTCAGCAGGGTCCATGGTCTCAGCAGGGTCCATGCTTGCTGTGCTATGGTGTTTGCTCTCTTCACCCAGGAAAAAAGGCGCGAAATGGTTGGCTGCTGCTTTCACAAAGGGAGGGTGAGGCTGTACCAGCACCACCGGACAATGTTTTTTGGCCCCATCAGGCACTGGGCTCTCAACCAGGAAGTGGGAACTATGGGATAGCTGTGGAACAGCTACCCACAGTGCACCGCTCCTGAAATCGACGCTAGCCTTGGACCATGGACGCACACACTCGATTTAAGGATCCTAGTGTGGACGCACTAAATCGATTTGATAAAATCGGTTTTGTAAAATCGGTTTAAACAAATTCGAATTAATCAGGTAGTGTAGACGTGGCCTAAGAAACTTAAGTCCTATAGAGCCAGATTCTGCTTTTTGATAGAGAAAATCTACTGCTCTGCAGATGGTCAGAATAAACCTATGTACCATTTTAGCTGGGATTTGCACTTTGTTGCATATGGTTATGGCCTGAATTCATTGGCAACCCAAGGCATGTGTTTCTGGTAGCAGAATTGAGGCCATATGATTTAAATGCTCACCCTGATAGCCAGGGTGGGTTTTGGTGGGGCCAGGAACAGTGAAGACAAGAGGCAGTGGGGGAAAGAGATCTCAACGGAGAACAGTTGAAGCAGTGTGGCATCTGCCTCCTCTGTTTCTTCCCCCACCCTTGCCTTCAACATTTGGAGGCTGTTTATTCTCTCTTCCCCCTTCCCACCTTCCTCGTGCTACAGGAGTGGAGAGGAGAGGGTCATATGCTGCTTCTAGGCCCTGGTTTGGGGGACCTGTTACCCCCTCTGCTGCTGTGGGGGTGGTGCTGGACTGTGGGATTGGCTCCTGTTTGGTGGTGGTGAAGCATGAGAGGAGCTGAGCCAACTTACTGTCTGGGTGCGGTAGCTGTTGCAGTGTCCCTCTTTCAGCCCCACTCTTCCCTCTCAATCTAGCTGCTGGCCCTCTGGTGATGCTGGGATCTAGGCTGGCCACTAGTTCTGTGGGCTGAGGGGGAGGATTTTTCCCATATAGGAAAATGCCAAACCGTTCGGAGGCTTTTTCACCTTCCATTCAGCATCCAGGAGGTTTGGATTTGGGGTTTGTTAAAATTGCTGCAACATGGGTAGGTCCCGGTGAAGCTGGCGAGTTAGAAAGGGTCTGACTGAGGTTGTGTAAACCCATTGGGCTGCCTGGGTATTAGTCCGGGCACTGCAATGCACGGTGAGATAGGTACACCTCCACCTGGCTCCCCTCAACTTATCTCTCCCCTATCTCCAGCATGAAGCAGGGGAGTGGGTTAGGACTGTAGCTCCCAGTCAGAGCCCCTTTGCAGGCTTGAGGTTGTAGAGGGAGCACGGCCTTCAGACCCACCTTCAGCTTTATACGGTGCCCACTATGAACTGCACTGGAATGACTCTGCTGGGTAGATTGGAGTGGTTACCCCAGTTAGGTAATAATCTATAAATAAAGTTCCAACCTCCACATTTAGCCTTATTATAGAGAGTGTGTCTCATTGTTTCCATGTCCATATCAAAATGCTGGCCAAGCAATTATCCACAGTTTAATACCACTGAACTGTCAGTAAACTTCAGTAAAACAAAGTTGTGACTGGTAGAGTTATATTTTAGGGTCCTCTGCAATTGCAGAGATCCTGTTATTATTCTAGACTTCATGCATCACATTTGAATTCCTCCACAGAGGTTTAGTGTCTTTGCTCTCCCATAGCTTCATCATATTAAATTATAGAATTGGAACAATATATACCTGCTTGTTTATATATCCAGTAACATCTAGGCAATATATCACCCAGGAAAACTGTTTTTCCAGTGATGAATCACCATCTTCACACCATTATACTCTAACCCTCTACGACATTCATTATCACACCATTTTCAAATGCCAGGCTTGTGGATGTGGTAAATAACAAGGATTAATATAATAGGAAATGTGGTAGTTAAGAGTCTAAGTACAGTTATTTTTCATGTCTACATGCCAGTGCACATAAAACATATATTTGTGTGCATACATAAACACACAGGCTCCAATCTCTGGTCCAGCCAAGCTCTGTTCTCCCTCATCCAAGGGAGCATTATGTTGTCTACTGAAATCCACCTGTGTGCTGGCCAGACCCTGCTCCGCAGTATGTCCCCTACATGGAAGAGGGCCAGGAGGAGGTGGAGAAGAACAGTCTGGATCTACACCAGCCAGTAATTCCCCCTCAACAGGTTAATGGTCCTTTTGCATTGCCATACGTGTGCAAAGGAATTGAGCATAGGCCAAGATGTGGCCTAGTACACGTAATGCATAAAAAATATATTACGTGCAAAAGCCTAAGTCTGTGGTTAAGACAATACTAAGGAATCAAGAAATTTTAACACACCAGGAAATGCAAATCATTTGATTCCAATAGCAATATTCACTCAGTGAATAGAGTAGGTTAGATAAATGTCTATCAGGGATGGTCTAGACAGTATTTGGTCCTGCCATGAAGGCAGGGGACTGGACTCAATGACCTCTCAAGGTCCCTTCCAGCCCTAGAACCTATGAATCTATGAATATCTATTTATCTGTGTCATAAACAGATGGTTAAGGGTTAACGTCTATTTTACCTGTAAAGGGTTAAGAAGTTCAGTGAACCTGGCTGACACCTGACCAGAGGACCAATGGGGGGACAAGATACTTTCAAATCTCTGCGGAGGGAAGTCTTTGTTTGGCTGTTTGTTTTGTTGGTTGTTCACTCTTGGGGCTAAGGGGGACCAGACGTGCAACCCAGGTTTCTCCAATCTTTCTGAAACAGTCTCTCATGTTCAAAATAGTAAAAAGGTGGATTAGTCTTATGTTTGTTTTCTTAACTTGTGAATGTGTATTTTGCTGGAAGGATTTTTATCTCTGTTTGCTGTAACTTAAATCTCAGGCTGGGGGGCGGGAGCGGGGAAGTCCCTCTAGTCTATATGAGCTAAATACCCTGTAAACATTTTCCATCCTGATTTTACAGAGATAATTTTTACTTTTTTCTTTCTTTAATTAAAAGCTTTCTTTTTTAAGAACCTTATTAATTTTCTTCCCCTTGTTTAAGACCCAAGGGGATTGGGTCTGAACTCACCAGGAACTGGTGGGGGGAAAGAAGGAGGGGGAAGGTTAATCCCTCTCTGTTTTAAAATCCAAGGAGTTTGAATCAGTGTAGCCTCTCAGGGTAACCCAAGGAGGGGAAAGTCTGGGAGGGGGAAAGGAGGGGGGATGGTTTATTTCTCCTGGTTTTAAGACCCAAGTGGTTTGGGTCTTGGGTTCCCCAGGGAAGGTTTTGGGGGAACAGAAAGTGTGCCAGACACTATATTTTGGCTAGTGGCGGTGCTATCAGGTCTAAGCTAGGAATTAAGCTTAGAAGGGGACATGCAGGTCCCCACTTTTGGACGCTAAAGTTCAAACTGTGGGAAAAATACCTTGACAATCTGTTTTAGGGTTTTATGCTGCGACTCATCACCATAGTGTCTGAAAATCAGTAGTATGGAAAATCAGCAGCAATAGTAAAGTCCCTAGTGGACTGCCTGGAGCCTCTGGCACTTCTGCCTTTCTTTCTGGGGTCAAAACTCTGCATGTGGAAGGGTTTTGTTTAAGTTTGTTTGTTTGTTTAGCGGGATATTGGTAGGGAGTTGGCAATAGTCGAGGGGGTTTGTATTGTGAGCATCATATATGGTGGGAGGTTCTCTCAAAGTCTAAGGTTTTGCAGTATTTTGTTAAGATGATCAGATTCTGGATTTGCCTGACATCCACCCTGGAAGATGTTCCTTAGCCAGATCCCCTTGACAGAGATGCTGTGTCCGTAGCTCTAACATGCTTTGTGATCTGCATTGTTTCAGAGGACCCCAGCCATTGTGGTGGTTCAGAGATCAAAATTCAGTCTTTGGTGTAGCTGGGGCTTGATCCATTAATTTATGTGTTCATAGTAGCCTAAGACATGAAGAAGGTGAGCCTCTGCATTCTGTACCAGCTGGAGCCCAGGCATCATCTTCACATTCAGATTCAGATCCAGTGAGTTGCAGTTATCCACCCTGGAGCTGACAAATAAATGGATTACTGTGATCAGTTCGTTGTCCAGGAGAAAAGGACAATTTTTCCTAACAAGCTGGAGGTGAAACAAGGCATTTTTGGAAACTGATGCTACTTGATCATTCAAGCTTAGTAAGGCATCAAACAGGAGTCCAAAGTTTGCACCACTTTGACAAATGGGGACTTCAGTGGTAGGTAGAGACAAACTGAGACAATGTTTCATCCAGGTCTTTGAAGCATTTCCCTTTTCTGACTAGCATCACTTCAGTCTTGCCACAGTTCAGTTTAAACCAGCTGCTCTACTTCCAAGAGTTAATTTCTTATAGGCATTCTGACATTTTAATAGTAGTGGTGGGTGCATTAGTTGTGAATGAGATTTACAGCTGAGTACCATTGGCATACTGTTGGCATGTAAGCCCATAATGTCTCACTACTTCTCCAAGTGGCCTCATGTACATATTCATGAGAAGCAGAGAGACTATAGATCCTTGTAGGACCTCGTAGGTGAAGCCACTTGGGGAGGATGAGCAGTTACCTATCACCACTTTCTGAGAGTTGCTGGTTTTTTATTATGGGTTCAGAAAAATTCCCACTGACTTCACTGGGCATTTTGTCTACCACAGAACTGCAGGATTAGACACAATGCATATTAAAGTAATATTTTTGTAGTAAAAAAATGGGCCAAACCTGTAGCTGTCATGCATTGCTATCAGAACCTGAAATTTGTATTTTCTCATTCTTTTGTTTAACTTTGCAACTTGGCTGTATCAATTTTTTTCTCAAAACAGAAAAGAAAAATATGAATTTACAGTGTTATCAATATGTTTTGCATAACTCCTTGGGCTAAAGCCATCCCTGCTGTGTCCTCATTGACTTAAATCGTATACATTTTGCGCCGTATATTTCAGCTGCAGCAGTCTATAGATATAATAACTCCAGGCAGCAGGATGATATGGCAAGAATGATGTGAGAAACTGATCCTTGATCTTTAATCCAGTTAAAATCCCTGTCTCATTCCCTACAAACTCAGAGCACGATCTGAGTACAGTACAGTAAAATGATGTACTTGGCATCTATCTTGGACCACGCAACAGAAGTAGAAGATGAATGAGTAAAACGGGAAATGGCTCATAGCTAATTTGCAAGGCATACAATGCTGCATGTTATGCCAGAATAACAAATGTGGCTGGCAGGTTGGCATGTGTCTTTGCAGTGACCTGAGTTATGCAAGGGCGGAGGGTTTTTTCCTCTGGGCTAATGGTGAGTGAGCAGCACACTGTGGCTGCGCTCCTTATGGAGCTGGAAGGCAGGTTCAGCAGGCCAATTCTACCGTCCAGAGGCAGCCCACACTGGGAGAAAGAAAGAACAGAGTGGATTTGAGACAGCAGACAAACTTTGCAAAGGCACCCCAAAAGCAGCCAAGATGTTTAAAAATATGTATTCCTAATACCCACTATGATCCTCCATGACTTAAAGCTTCATTACCTGGAACCGCTGTTTGGAGGTAGCCTCATTCTCCAGCCTGGGCCACTTTTACCAAAGTGATGAAGACATAATGCGAGCTTCTGAATGACTAAGGACCCTGAACATTCTAAAGTGTCTGATTCTGCTTTCAGTCACATCAGCAAAAATCTGAAATAGCGACACTGAAGTCAGGTGAGTTTGAAGCCAGTGTAAGTGAGATCAGAACTTGGCCCCAAGTTGTTAATAGTAAAACATCAGGGATATGAATGTGGATTGTTGGGTTGAATCCAAGATGCAAACAGGGATTGAGGAGAGCTGTGGCATGCACATGACATCTCAATTCAGATCTGAGCAAGTTCCTTCCTGAGATTTTTCCCAACAGTCTTATTGGTTTAAAATAAGTCTAAAGGTTTGAGTATAGATAGTTTTAAAAGGGCCTGATATTATTTGTACTCCTCTGGTGTCTAAAGGCCATAGCAGAAGTCAGGGCCTCATTGTAATAGGTGCTGTAAAAATGTATAGTAAGAGACACTTGTTGGCCCAAAGAGTTGAGATAATCTAGGCAGACAAAGAGGGTGAAGGGAAACAGAGGCACAGAGTGGTAAAGTGATTTGCCCAAAAGTCACACAGCAGGTCAGTAGTCCCCTGAATCTCAGTCCAGTGCTCTATCCTCTGGACCATACTTCCTGACCATGTTAGAAATTTCTTACCTTGATTTACTAATAAGATGCAACACAAATCAGGTTCTGACTCTGGCTGACAGTTCAAGTCATCTGCAGCAGCTCAGGGACTTGTTTTACATGGTTACAGGGAAAGGATGGATATGCCGAACAGCATCATAAGTTCTTTATTGTTCCCACTGAAAACAGCTGTCTGGGTGGGCATACTTGCCATGCAGGGAAAAGAAACTGCTATTGCATAAAACTATTTTAATGGCACTAATATTTTTTTTAATGTTTGAAAAAAGTCACTATTAAACCAGAATGATCAAATTAGTTTATTGTAACTTTAACCTACTATGAAACAGAATATAAAAAAGATAAAGGGACCAAACGCCTTTCCTTGTGACACAAGGGAGTTTGTATGAGAGAGACAAAGAGAGACAGAGTGAAAGAGAGAAGAGAACAGGGGATAAAGATACTTGAAAAGCTTTTCCTCATGCCTTTTGTTTAAAAGGGAACTGCATGTTTGCATGTGGTTAATTTCTGTCTCTTTAGAGGGGCTTTAAAAGGAATTGTTATTTAAAGTCCCATTGTCAGTTTTTATTGGAAGCGCTCTAATTTTGTTATGTGCCAGGATATCATTTGAAAACCCTTTCAATGCTCTTTTGCAAATGTCAATCAAACTTTAGATTTCTTTCCAGCATCAAGACCTTCTACAAATAGTTCCCTCCATGGAAGCACTCGGGCCAGGCATGAAAGTCTTTGATTCCTTGAAGCTGATACATGGACTGATGGGATAGAAACAGAAATGAGCCTGATGGCAACCTTGTTGCAAGAAGAGACTGAATTTTACCCTGGGAATTAGGTTGTACGAGGCAAAGCCCTAACATCAAATCAGTTTTGCTTATGCCTCTTACTGCACTTGTTAATGAGGGTCTTACGAGGACAAATAGGTGACAGCTCATCTTGAAAAAGCGATGTCTGAGTCATTATGGGACTGCTGTGGACAGTTGCACAATCTTTACCAATATCAGGGTCACAGAACTGTAGCTGTTCTGTTATACAGGCAGAAAAATTTTCAGTGTCACTTTCTGGTGTTTAACCTCAAGTGTGAAATAGCGACTACACTCCAGGGACTGTCCCTTAGGGGTTATGATGAATTCCTCTGTGATGCAGAGAAATTGAAGATTAATGTGTTGATAATATTAGAGCAGTGCAGAGGGCAGAAATTCCATTTAATGAAGGATTTCAGCATTTGTCTTTGTTCTAATTAGCAATTAAACCTGTACTTTTTAAATTCTCCACAACAAGGAAGTCATTCTGGATTGATGGAAACACTTTGTTTTGACAAAACTGTTTAGTTTCCATTTTGTTTTTTATTTTACATGACAATACAAAATACAAAACGAGCAAAAACAGATTTGAAACAGACATTTCAAAACACAAATGGAAATGCTTCATTTCGAAAATGCCAAAATGGGATGGTTTGACATTGTCAGAACTCTGTGTAACCCCCATGTGGAGGTTGCCAGCTCCTGGAACTCCATACTGAACTTGTAGGGGGCCCTACAACTATAATGGCCACCAGAGCCCTCCAACATCATTTCCTAGGATGTTTAGGGATGGGAACAAAAGGAACTCGAACCCACACCCCACCCCAGCAAGGGGACAGCCTAACTTTAAGCAGAGATGGTTTGCTTTTAGATTTTCATTTGGAAGCCGAGAAAGAAACAGCACAGTTCAGGGAGTCCCTGCTAAACTCCCACTCCCCCCTAAAGTAGTTTTGCACAGCTGAAAGATCTAGCTGCATAGATCAGGCAGTTCCAGCACTGCCGTGACAGCATTCAGCCTAGAGACCCCCAATCTGGCAATGGCTACCAAAAGCCAGCCAAACCCCCAGGAGGATCTCAGACCAGGGACCCATAAGCCTGGTTGGAGTCAGGAGAACACCCTCCCCCACAGAGAGTGAAGAGAAAGTAAAGGGACTTTTATTTAAGTTAGCCAATGCCAGAGTGCTATGACATTCCACTTGAAACCTCAACCTATCAAATATCTTAGGGAGCTGGGGTTGGAGGGTTGTTGAGTGTTAAGTGGAGAACTAGATTATTTATAAATGTATTAGTTAACCTTAGCCCTTCACTTACCCAGAGCCTATTGTCCTGTTCCCTGAAAAGTCACCCCCTTTGTTACAGTATTATTTGAGGTGTGTCATCCCTTTGCTGGGAGTTATTTACTCTACTGTTCCTGTATACAGGTCTTTATGCCCCTTGTCAGCTAGTAATATTAATTTTCTCAAGGGAAAGCACCCCTGTGTATGTGGCACAGGAAGGATATGCCAGGGCTGGAGGCACCAGGCACCAGAAAAGAATCCAAGTCCCAACCCACATGAGAAGAAAGGAGAAGCCTTTCCAAATACTGGTGATAGCAAGCACACCGGAGAGATAAGGGAGGAGACCTAAGCCACAGCTCAGGGGAGGGACTACATCCAAAATGAAATTTTGGAAAAATCAACATGATTTTTTGCAATGCATTTTGACTTCAATGGCACTGCATTCTTCAATGGAAAATGGTTTCACTGAAGTTTTTCTGACCAGCTCTAGTTGATAGCTATGGATATATAACTAATTAATATTAGTATTTTTCCTTGTTTTACAACCAAATTAATCAAATAATTACCCTTAATTATTTAATCTGAACAGGCAGCAATCTTCCAAGAAGGTCTTCTGGCAATTGTTCCTGAGCTGCTGGATGCTGATGACTGTGGTCTAGAGGCAAATACTCTAGAAAAGATACAATTGATTATGGACAGATTCGCAGAGTCTGCAGAACAGTATGGGCTGACAATCAATCTGAAAAAGACAGAGGTCAGGGAAACCCTACATGAAAGCAAAAGTCAACATCAGCAAGATACAGCTGAATGCTGTTCAGATGTCTGCTAGCTTGGTAATATGTCACGGAGTGATGTTACTCTAGACAAGGAGCTGACAAGTCATATCAACAAAGCTAGTTCATCATTTGGCAGACTATCAGGCAGAGTCTGGCAGCGACATGGTATTAAGCTTCAAATCAAGTTAAAAGTCTATAAAGCAATTGTGAGTGTATGAGTGTGAGGCCTGGACCTGCTACAGGCATCACGTTAAGCTTCTAGGTATATTCCATTTATGACATCTGCATTCCATATTCTGTATCAAATGGCCTGATAAAGTTACCAATAATGTGATTTTGGAACATAGGGGACTGAAGCCATACTTATCACATCAGAGTTATGCAGGACTGGTCACTTGTTGATGTTTGCCATACAGCAACTGCATTGGCATTCTCAGACTGAAAGTAGGGAACCACTCACAAGGCAGTCAGAAGAAACACTTCAAGGACACACTGAAGCATAACGTGAAACAGTGCAACACCGATGCTGACAGCTCAGAGGCATCAGCAACAGATAGATCCCGCTAGCAAGCAGTAGTCAATAATGGAGTCATCTTGTTTGAGATTAACGGTCCAATGGATCTTGAGGCACAGAGGATGAGTCATAAACAATGGCAGATGCAGCAGGCACAGACTATAATCCCTTCCTCTGCACTGAGCCACCTATGCACCTCCTGCAGAAAGGACTGCCACTTCCACATTGGTCTTTTTAGCCACAGCCGTACTCACAAGACATAAAACCATCATCACAAAGGACAACCATGACAATTTGATGTGTCTCAGAATCAATCAGGGGGTAGCTGAGGCAGGAGCAGCAGCAGTCTGAAGCGGGGCTTGGCTAGCATGGAAACGGGCAAAGGCTAGAGTAGGAGTAGGCCGAATCTGGAGAGGAAGCAGGAGCAAGGGTCAGCTGGAGCAGGAGTGTAGGCAGCCTGTCAGAAATACTAGGTAATATGAATTCCCCTCAGCCTGGTAGTGACATTGAGCAGACTGGAGACACTGCTTCCCATAGAAGCCTGTATGCCAGTGGTATGCCATCTATGTATGCATTGCATGCCCAACTGGCTTTGTGTTGTCCAGTTGGGTCCAGTCTGGAAGACAAGTCCATCTGGCCAGAGATAACCTGTACCTGCTGATAGTGGGGGAAGAAGGGGTAGGGCAGAGTGAGGGCAGTGGCTTCAGCAAATGTTACTGAACGTGTTCAGTCTGTGTGAGCATACTCAGTACAAGCCAAGCAGCAACTCGGGGTGGGGTGGGTGACCACATGACCCTGTGTGCCCTTCCATGTTGCCTCTACATCTGGCCCCTTACTGTGCATGAGGAACAAAATGATAATCTCCGCCCAGTGGGACCTTGCATACACCATATGTGTGAGGTCACACTGCATGGAGGACACCATTTTATAGAAAAAAATGATGTCCCCTACACCACATCTCAGGATAAAAGAAAATCTAAACCAGAAATATGGACAGGGGAAGGGTTAGGCAACCAAACAAGAATATTCAGAGTCGGCTGCAGGCAGTGGTCTCAGTGTGAGGACCACTTTGATTTAATGTCTTCACTAATGACCTGTAAGAGGAAATAATCAGCCCATGAGTGACACCGATGATTCTAAATTGGGAGGAGGTGCATCCATAAATCAGGATACCGAAATAATACAAAATGACCTGCTGAGATTAGTAACGTTGACAGAAAAACAACAGAATGTGTTTCCACTTTGAAATATGCAAATATACCTAAGGAAAAATAATCCAAGTCCCATGTACTCAATGAGAAACTGCTAGTAGAAATTACTGAGAGAGACTTAGTGGTAACAGTGGACTACAAATTATATGGATGTGTAATACAATATAACTAAGAACGCTAATGCAATTTTTAGGATATGGTCACTATGACATGACTCAGAAGAGGCAAGTCTACCCACTATGTAGTTCCAGAACAAACATAGCTGGAATATTACGCTCAGTTCCAGTCTGCTAGAACAAACTGGAAAAAACTTCTGAGAAGAGCAACAAAAATGATTAGGTATCTGGAGGGACTGATTTATAAAGGGAAGCTTTAAAAAGCTCAATATATATAACAAAACTCATGGCAGTACATGCTAACAATGTGTTTATATACTTGAAAGGTGTAGACTCCAAGAAGGAAGAGGCATAATTTGGAGTGATACATGGAGGTATAACTACCAAGTAGGACAAATGGACCCATATTACAAATGTGAAAATGTAGGCTGAATATCAGGAAAAACTTCAAGAGGTGTTTAGCTGTAGAACAGTCTCCCAAGGGAAATGGAGGAAGTCCAATCACTTATGATTTTTAAAACTTGACTGGGCAAAACACTGGAAAATGTACCAGAGACAACAATACCACACTGACAGAGATACAGAATGGATGATCTAATAGGTCTTTTCCATCTCTAACGTCTATAATTCTGTGGTTTCTCAGTGTACAGCACTGTTACAAAAGGAGTAAAAAAAAAAAAAAATGAAGGAAAAGTATTAGATGAGTAAAAGCCCAGAGAAAACTGTGTTTTGACCTGTCTCTCTTTGTGTCTTAAAAAGGTTGTTTTCATTGCACTGTTTCCTATTAAGAGAGATTTTATCCCCACAACCTTAAAATTTGTCTAACTAGTTTACCTGTTTCCATTTATAAAAGCAGAAAATAGCCACTCAGGAGTAGTGGGGCTTTCAGAGAAGGCTGCAGCTCTCATGATTTTAAGCAGCACCAAATCGTGGGTCATTCAGAAGAAGAAAACCTTATTACTGGTTGTTGGAGTGAATTTCTTTTTAATAACAATAAAAAATCAGGAAAAGAAAAAGACAGGTGCATACGTATTTGCATATACTTATCGACTGTGCTCTCTTTTCGCATGCCCTCCTCCCCTGCTCCACTAATGACACAAGCCTCAACATTTGTTTGTCTACATATCCCATAAATATGTCTATGCTTCATATCACTCCTTATAGGTGGAATACCTCCTCCTGAGCTGGGCTGCAAGTCCACACCCTTCTCTGCATTCAAGTACCTGTTGAAGACATACTTCTACTATGTTGTCTATAGAAGATTAACTAGTTGATACAACATGGGCAGCTCTATCTTTACATAAAAATAAAAATATGCTAAAAGTAATACAATCATTCTGAATGATCAGATCATGACCAATCATCCCCTGAGCACTTTACTTTTATGTTGTAACTGTTTCCTCTGCTCTGTCTGTTCGCATTTTTAGTTTAAGTTCTTCAAGGCAGGGACCGTGCCTTCTTTTGTGTTTGTACAGTGCATAGCACATTATGAGGTCTACTGGAAACAAATAATAATAACATGCATCTGACGAAGTGGGTATTCACCCACGAAAGCTTATGCTTCAATACGTCTGTTAGTCTTTAAGGTGTCACGTGACTCTTTGTTGCCAATAACAACATTCTGTGTGTGTGTGTGTGTGTGTGTGTGTGTGTGTGTGTGTCAAGGCTGGTTCCAGCTTTTTTGCCGCCTTTAATGGTGAAGAAAAAAACAAACCAATTGAGCTGCCGCCGAAGTGCCGCCAAAGATGAAGAGAGCAAGTGAAGGACCCACCACCGAAGACCGAACTGGAGCAATTGACTTGCTGCCGAAGTCTGAAGTGGAGTGATTGACCTGTTGCCAAAGTGCCGCCAAGACTGAAGTGGAGCAATTGAGTTGCCACCGCTGAAGTGCTGCCGCAGACCCAGACATGATGCCCCAACAATGGACGGACGTCCCGCCATTTATGTTGGCCGCCCTAGGCACCTGCTTCCTTCGCTGGTGCCTGGAGCCGGCCCTGGGGTGTATGTGTATGTGTGTGTGTGTATGTGTACACATATGGTACATCTGATTTTCAGAGAAGCAGAGCATTCACAGGTCCATCTGATTTCAGTGAGACTCGTAAGTGCTCAGCACTGCTGAAAATCGAGCACAGCCATTAAGATTTTCAACTCCCTTGCCCCCAGGGGATTTGGATGACTGATTCCAATTCATCTTTACTGCGAAATGGATGGCTAAACCCCTTAGAGGCTTTGACAGTCTCAGTCAACATATGCATACTGATGGCAGACAGACTGCTATGTTATCCGAGGGAACAGGAAAGCATCATTACTTTTAAAAGCTGTGATAGAAACAGATTTCACATACGAACGTATAACACAAGAAGCTAGCATTAATGTCCATCTCATCATGAACTGTCTGTCTTATGATTTTATATTGCTGCCCATGACCGTAGTATCTGAGTGTCCCTAGTGGCTTTCATGGAGTTTCTGGCATTTGTCCTTGTTTGGGGACAAAACTGTGGTTGGGGTAATAATAATTGGAGATATACCAAATCTCTTAGAACTGGAAAGGACATCAAGTCCAGCCCCTATCTTCACTACAGGGACCAAATACTGATTTTTGCCCCAGATCCCTAAATGGCCCCCTCAAGGATTGAACTCACAACCCTGGGTTTAGCAGGCCAATGCTCAAACCACTGAGCCATCCCTCCCCCCTTAGGGATGTCTATCTATTTTTAATTTTGATGTTTTGTATTATTTTATTTGTTGGCTGGAGGGGGACAAGGAGTGGTTAGAAAGTTGGGAGTGGAGAGGTTTTTCATATTGTGAGCAACACTTAGGGTGGAAAGACTTCCTCAAAGAGGAAGGTTTTGCAACATTTCCTACAGAGGGTCAGGGTCACAACGCTATCATTCCAGGCTCCGATTTTAAACTACTGTATGTGTTTATGATAGTGCCCAAGGGCTTATGTTGGGAGGGCCTTTCAAATAGACATAGATGAAAGTTCTTTACAAACTTTACTAACTGCACAGACTTCAGATATGCAAGAATAGCTTTGCCCATCATTATAACTCAGCTAGCCCTACCGTGAGAGGCTGCAACTGTTTAACTGTGTACAGCCACACTTCACAGCAATGAATGCCATATCCAGTGGAAACTGATGGGGATAGATAGAATGTAGTTATTCAAGTTAGAACAATAGCCAGGATGCTTTGGCTAATGCCCTAAACCTATAGAAGTGCCTGGGAATATTTAACTCTTAGGAAACTGGCCAGTGCTTAAGGGGATGTCCTCTAAAGCATGGATAATTTCCAGGGCTGAATCAAAACTAACAAGGGATGCACTGTCAAAGAGCAGGAAACTTCTGTGGCTGCTGAGAAGAGGATAAGGGCACCTGAGGTTGCTTTGAGCCCTGATTTGCTTCACTTCTCCTTTGCCAGGGATCAATCCCTCTTGACCTGGCTAGCTCCTTTAATGGACAGCTGCCTCCTGCAAATGCCAGCCCCTCATCCAAGTTCAGGAAGCAGCAGGGGATGGTTGGCAAGCACCTGCAGCAGTATGCACAGGAAGGGATTTCCCAGAAGAGAGCAAGGTGGCCCTTGTGTTGCCTGTGGAAGAGCAGACAGCACATTGTGGGAAGAGTGATGCCCTTTTGATGTCAATAGTGGTGGTGAAGAAAGGGCTAGAGAGGAAGGAAGGAAGGAGGAGGAAGGAACTGTACAATAGGGAATCACTACTAGTGCTGGGAGACAAGGGTCCCAATTTACCTCAGAAATTTACTAAGAAAAAGTAAGCTGTGTCTCATGGTCCATGTGGTGAATGACCATAAGGGGTCAACAGGACTTTGGTTGTATGTCTTATCTGAAATTTAGCACCCTCCTAAAAAACTGGGTCACTATTGACTCAGGGGGAAGAGAGACACCTACTGATTAAACAACACTACTTCCTGCAGCACCAAGGCTTTTCCCTCCAGTGTGTCCCATCTAAATTCTGACTCAACCCAAATCTGTTCAGCTTGTGAGATCGAACAGTTCACAGTCTGAGTTAGCCAGTGTAGCTTTAAAAATACGTAGACTGCTTTACATGTTCTTGTTGCTGATTTTGGTTTTTTTAACTGTGCCACAACACATATTAAAAAATCAAAGCTTGAATATTTGGTGGGAATGTCATAATTCCTTAGCTCTTTTAATCCATGAAATGATGGTGATGCTCTGTCAGTTTTGAGCATGGCTTTGCTAATACAGTTTAAGGGTCTGCTCTTGGGCTCAGAGTTGTAGCCTCAGCTACAGTATAAATAGTGAAGTAAAGGACCTGGTAGAAGAGAAAACGATGATAAAGCTGGAATTTTCAACAACAAAAGAACTACAAAAGACTTTCACTATAGGTTAAGATATCGTAGGGACATCTGATCATTTTTTTCTTTGTCTAGGAAAGCCAACACACACCCATATACCTATATAGATTAGTCAATGGGAAGTTAAAAATACATTCAAAATTTTAATGGCCAGGAAGTTTTAAATATTTACATGCAACCACCTTTCCAATTCAAGTGGAAAAGGAAATACACTGATGCCCAGATGACCTTTAACATCCTCTTGTTTCCTCCAGTGAGTTGTCGGCCAGTGCACATCAGACTTCCATCCCATTAAGGGACCATTTTGCAAACAAAACTATAGATCTGAATATACCCTAGTTCCAGGGCCACCCAGAGGATTCAGGGGGGCTGGGGCAAAGCAATTTCGGGGACTCCTTCCATAAAAAAAAATTGCAATATTATAGAATACTATATTCTCGTTGGGGCCCCTGCAAGGCCCAGGGCCTGGGGCAAATTGTCTCACTTGCTTCCACCTCTGGCGGTCCTGCCTAGTTTTGAATTCAAGAACGCTATGTTTGTGGTTAGTCTGGGTTGGAGTAAGACTCTAGTATATAATTACCTAGCCCTGGAGTTTTTACTGCTCTTTCTTAACATACTCATTGTTCAACCCCCTTTTTATTTGCTGCTGATTATTATTGTTTTGCAAAATATTCTCTAGTCAAATTTGTGCTGCTTGACTTTTGGATTCCTGAAATCTCTCCTGTAAAACACAAGAAAAAGAAATCTTGCAAGATCTGAAAGAACAAAAGCAATGAGCTGGTGATTCTGTATTCTGTATACAGTCCTATTGCTTTTATTGACTTCAAGGATATGTTCTCTTTCAGAGAGAAGGACTGTGGTCTTTAGATTAGGATTTCAAGGAACACTGCTCTAATAAAATAGTAAAATGTATGAGTCATCGCAATGTTGTGTTTGAGCCAAGATGCAGCTATCAGCCTAGCATAACATTTCAGCATCTGTCCAAAATACAACACGGCCTCATTAGCACACTAGTCCTGGGAGGTAAACCATCTGAAGGTTACAACAGGTGCTTCTGTTATAACAGGGGTGATTCTGGTGTTTTATTGATGCCCAATATGTACAGTGTGCTAGCCTTAGAGCAGAGAGAGAGATAGAGAGATAGAACAAAGAGCTTTACAAAGAATATTGGAGTACAGCTGATCAAATACTGTTCAATTAATATAGTCAATGACGTTCAGAATTTTTTCAAATCAATTATTTAATAACTAAAAACAAACTATTCATCCAACTACAGAGCTGGGCTTCTTGTCTACAAATACGTCTGCAGATAATTTATTCAATTATTTTTTCATGATATTGTTCAATCCCATTTTTTGACAAATATTTTATTTTTCATTCCGGGCCCAGCTTCCCTATGATTTCATAGAGATTAGCACTATAGTCACTTGAGAGAGAGAGAGAGAACACTTTAACCTAGGCATTCGTATGCTCAGGAATAGGACTGACATTTGAAACGATCAGGCGTTTTTGCAGCACAATGAACCTGATTGGTAAGTCAAGGCTAAAGAAGGGAAATTAAATGCGACTGCAGAACTTGATGAAAGATATACAAATATGGGTGCTGTTCACGAGTCGAGAATTACTGTGAGTATCAATTAACCCCACAGATCACAGGGTTTATTAGGCTGAATTATTTATCCTGAAGATAAAACACTGGAAGAAAGAAAGACATAATTAAACAGCACAGGCTTGCACAGATTTTGGGCAGCAAACCAAGTTTCCGAACAATTTAATTTATTAGGGGCCTAAATTGTACTAGATTATCAAATCAAGTGGAACAGTGGAAGGCAGTGCATTTTACGTTCAGTGCCTAGAATGTAATAAGTATGTTATTTCATTCATGCCATGTCACAGCTTGAGTTATAAAGAGAAGGATATGTTTCCTCTGAAGGATAATTTTCCATTTTTTATCCATTTTCAAAAGCTGTCAAACAGCTGTCATGAGCAAAATGTTGCCAGTTCATCACTGAAGCTTGAAACTTGTTAAATGTGAGCATAAAGTGGTGCACTACTTAGAGACCCGATACAATGGGAGAAGGCTTAGCTGTTTGAAGTCTGTCTTTGTGGAGATTATAGCTGGGCAGAGAGGGACAACAAGAGAGTTTCTCTTGGGAGAAGAAAGACTGACAGATTTGTGTGTTTTCGTGAAATCAGGAGCACGTCGTACATGATGGGCATCAATTAAAAAACACAAGAATTTGGGGAAACTCCCCAAAGAGCATAAATCCTTCCTGAGAGCGGGGGGAGGGGAGGGGTTGGTGTTTTCAAGAGAGTTGCCATGAAAAATTCATGCAGTGGCTCCATTTGTACAAAAAAGTGTATAATAAATAAATAATCATATTAATCTCACTGCCTCATAAAACAATAGAATATCCATTTTGGCCACTTAGTTTGAAAAGCGGGTCCTGAGTCTGAACACATGTGAAATTACATCATCCGGAATGAAAAGAAGACAAAATGTTGCACTGTCTCACTAAAAGAAGCAGCTCACACAGTAGAATCGTTCACAATGTCTGGGAAGTAAGAGGCTGCCATACATATACAGCCAAGAAACTGTACAGAGATGAACACAAAGAGGCAGACGAAACACAGTATGAAAATGGGTGATAAGCAGAGATTTGCAGCCATCAGGAAGGGGAGAAGATGAGGCAGCTGCAAAGACAGGAGGCTGGAAAAAATAGATGAATTGGGCTGGAAATATATACAGTAATGATACCGACTGTGAAAGGATTACATGGAGCTGCAATTAGCTAGCCATGCTCCACTGCTATTCACTTGTGCCTTTCCCCATTCCCCTCCCCGCTTTTCAAATATTTTGTGTGCAAGAAGAAAGCTAGCTTATTGGTGAAGAGTTATGTATATGGTGCTCAGGTTGAAACAATAGATGTGCTGGTCTGGTCTCTGCTCTTCCCCCCTCCATCATGTGGTCAGACCCAGAGCCCCTTCCCCTAGGGCTGCAGACATCCTCCACCATTCAGCTCCCCCATTTTTTCAATTGGGAAAACAAAAGGGAGATTCATGAATAAATGTAACATTTACTAACCTTCAGGGTCAGAATGTTTTTTCTTGTCTGTGGAATTTCTTTATTCCCTTTTTATCTCCTGCCCCTCTCTTTCCTTTTATCCCCACACTTTACATGTCTTTTTTCTCCCTCATATTTATTTTTGCACCTCTTTGTTTCCTCTTCCCACCCCCTCTCTCAGTTACCTTCCCCTCTCTGCCTGGCCCCCCAACGCCCCTCTCCGACCCCCTGCTAGCTGCTGCACAGCTCGCTTTCCTTATCTCATCTGCCTATCTCTGCCAACCAAGTCTCCTTCACTCTACTCTCTTGCCTCCTCTAGTGCTCTAGGGAGGGCTCTCTGTCATGGGCTTTGGAAGCCAGCCACCCTCCTCCTGAACGACCCATATGCCAAGGTGGCATCCTGGGGACAGGCCCTTCCATCAGTCAGCCCCATTCCTTGCAGTCTGTGATCCAGCTCCCAGGCACGTTGCATATAGGGCCTCTTTCTATCAGCCTGGTAAGTTGCTTTGTTACTGCAAGAGCTAGAACCTGATGGAAGAGCAGCAGTGTTCTCTAGGGAGGCAGATACAGACCATCAATGCCAGTATGTGGCTGCATGAGGGCACAGCTGGAAGTGCCAGTCCGACACACAACCAGTCCAGCGTGAGCTGTAAACTGCAGCCATATCAAAGCATGGTAGAAAGATTCATTTTGAAAAAGCAATTAAAAATGAAGGGCTGATGGTTGTTGTTAGCAACATGACACATGTACACAGCGCTTTTCAGCCCCGGGCCTTTACGGGCTAACCCCGACGCACACTGGAATCACTTCACTGCTCCAATGCAGCTACATCTGGGGAGAAGATTGGCAGGCAGGAGCACAAGATGCTGCGTGACAGTGATGGGACTGTTTTACCCAATGGCACTGGGACAAGCAGCCACTTTTTATGTAAAATGCTTTGAGGTCTTCAAGTTCCATGTACAGGAGGCAGAACCGTAGTGCACAATTCAGCCCCAGATTAGGAGAGTGAAACTCCCATGAATTTGCTCCCTCCTTGGTTTTGAAAGTCTTGTCCAAAAGACCCAAATACAGTAAACTTGATTTATCTATCTCAAAAGGATGAGTCACTCCTGCTAGGATGTGAACTCATCACTCCAGGTAGTCTAATTATCACAAATGTGTACTTAGACCACTAAGCCATTCCCTCTTGCTTTAAATCAACTCTAAAGGAGTCAGTTTTGATCCTAGATGGTTACACAGCACCTGTGATAAAGGCAAAGTATTTAACAAAGTCTCCGTAAGTGCAGTGGCTCATTATTCATATTACAGAAGATTTAAAAGAGTGGACAGTTAAGGAGGTGCACATTGTGTTGTAACAAAGATTACAGTAGCAGCACCATGAATTGCTTCTCAGCTCCAGTCTCGATTTTCCTTCAGCTACACAAAAGAATAATGGAGCAAAAGGAGGTTAAACAAAATTGTACTTGTTCCAAGCATGTCTCATTCTCAACTGGATGTTTACTTGAAGGAGATTTCATTTCATATAGTTCTAACCCAGGTTAATGGATTACACAGCTGAAGGATCATGACTGTACTGAGATCATCTTGTTCTGTATCTACAGCACGCTTCCCTGAGCCGTGAGGCTGCCTCCCCCAATTTCAGTGTGCGTGTATGTGGTGCAGCCTATACATGTGTGCGTGCACACAGAAAAGGGTGGGCTCCTTAGCTGTACAGCTGCAGCATATAAGCTGAAAGGTTTCTTTGAGAGAGATGGTGCCTATGCAGCGCATCCTAATGACAGCAGAGAGGTTTTTTTCCACAGCATTTGGTAAACTTATGATGTGTCTGACATTTTTGCACAGTTCAGAAGACACTGTCTCTCATTTGGATTAGAGAAAGTGGAGGGGTAGCCCTAGCCTCATTATAACAAGGCTTCTGGTTGCGAGAAGGCATTTTTCACCCTGTAGAAAGAGTGAGCTGCAAAGAAATTGCATCCTGAATCTTTTCTCAGAGATACCATTGCAATTGATAGACAATACTCTGCCTTTATTTCTCTAGAAGAAAAGAGATTGTTTCCCCCATTACCTGAAGGGGACGCAGGCCTCTTACTAACACACTACCTCTTAAATGTTAATGGACGTGTTTGCAATTTTCTGCTGGAAGGCTGGTTGGCAGGATACCGGCCTGCAGTCATTGAATCATTCCACTGAATCACAGCCATGTTGGCAGGAGCACATTCTGAGGAAGTTTGCAGTACTGTCAAACACCTGCTGTTGCCATTGAGCGATATTATGCAAGATCCGAAATTCTATTTATTTAGACCCTCATTTGATTTTTTTTATCCTCTTAAGATACTGAAAAGCCTCAAGTGACAACAACAATAAAACCCGCTCCCAAGAGCATTATAAAATACTTGGCCCAATGCCAATGAGCTTGTTCCTATAGGATTGTAGCGAGGCAGTGGGATACCCCACGGCCCCGCCAAGGGATGGACCTCCTCTAACACCAACGTGGGCAGAGTCACTGGGTCCTGCGCCCGCCCCTCAGAGGTCACGGCCAGACTCGGAAGTATAAAAGCTCACCGGCAGAGCTCAGTTGGGAACCAGCCGCCAGAGAGGCCAGACGTCTGCAACCAAGCTCCCTCTGGGGAGACAGCAGAAGGCCGCGGCCGGCCTGAGGTCGCACCGGGCCGGCCGAGCCTACTCCTCACTCTTTACCCCAGGGAGGACTGACCGAGCCTACCCCTCGCACGTTACCCCGGGGAGGACTGGCCAAGCCTACCCCACTCCAGCTACCCCAAGGAGGAGCCGGGCCTGCCTCTTGCCCGCTACCCCGAGGAGGAGCCGAGCCTGCCTCTTGCCCGCTACCCCAAGGAGGAGCCAAGCCTACCATCTGCTACTTACCCAGAGGAACCGATGGTGTTTGAGACCGCCGGCGATGCTACCACGACTCAGGTACCCTATGAGGGGGAGTATGGAAGTAGCCCAGGGGCAGCCAACCCCAGTTGGGCTGCAACACTGCCAGAACCTGCGTCCCCCCTGCCACCCACTTCTTGGGTGGCAGACTCCCCCTTTTCCCTGGTCTGGAGAGGCTAGGACCTCCTGATGTTGAACTGCTGACTCAGTCCCTGCATAAAGGCCTGAGTCCTTGACTATTTGCTTGCTGTCCCACCCTGACCTTGGGCCTGGGCTATTGTTGAACTACTGACTCAGCCCCTGCTTGTGGGCCTGAGTTTCTGACTATTTGCTTGCTGCCCTGCCCGGACCTAGGGCCTGGGCTGCTAACTCACTGCTGACTCAGCCCCTGCCTAAGGGCCTGAGTCCCTGTTTGGGTGCAGCCCCGCCCTGACTTAGGGCCTGGGCTGCTCTAGAACTCTTGGCTCAGCTCCAGTTTAAAGGGCCTGAGCCCCTAACCGTGTGTTTGCGGTCCCCCACTAATGCCGAGCCCTGACTGATAGAGAGCTAGAAGAGGCGGTGGGATAACCCACAGCCCCACTGAGGGACGGACCTCAGCCGGACACTTCTGCATGGATGAAATTCTGCTCTCTTTATTGTGCAAAGATGCCAAGGTCATAAGCGCCATAAAGTACCAAGACAGGCAAGTACTCATGCAAGCGGTGCTACTGAATTCTTAAGGTTACAGGTGCAAGTAAGGCAAGCAGGATTTGGCCAACAGACATTTCATTAATCCCTTTCACTTTTTCTTCTGGAAGGTTTTGTATGTACAAGCCTATGGGAAGATAGGAGAGGAAACTACCAAATCCATAGAGAGAGGCTGTCACATATCCTGTGATGGACAGTTTTAATCCCTGGTCTGCTAGGACAGTGACTGTTTCACAATGAATTATCTCATGGACTACCAAAATCAGAAGCCAACCCTATCTGCACCATGGAAGCAGAAAATCCCAGCTTTCCAACAATGTATAGCAAGTTTATTCCATTCCTGGCAGTTCATGAGATCCTCTTGAAATCTATATTTAAATGTATATTTTTTTCTGATTATGCTCAGTATGCTTATGTCTCCCATCCCCTAATACATTCAGTTCCACCCTGATTTTAGTGTTCACGATCTCAAAAACTGTTACAGCAAGAACAAATATTGTATACCTATTTAAGGTATTTATGTGGTCCCCTTTACCACATTACCTGAGTGCCTCACAATCTTGAATGCATTCAACCTTACACCACCCTTTTAATGTAGGAAAATGCTATTATCCCCATTTTACAAAAGGGGAACTGAGGCACTAAGTAATTTGCCCAAGGTCATAGTGGAAGTCTATGGGAAAGCAGGGAATCAAACCGCTGTCTCACAAGCTCACACACTAATCATTGGACTATCCATCACCTGCAAGCTTACCACCTCCTTTTTGTGGTGTTATAAAGCAAGGACTTTGAGAGAAATGACTTTTAAAATTGAGTTGGAATTCAATGGGAAGTGAAGCAAGATGGTAAATCAGAATGAACTCGGAGCCACCCCAAATACTAAATTGTATTGTAAATGTTTTGTTATTGAAGATTAATTATGTAATACTTTTGCAGGAATTTCACACAACTGAAAGAAATGCTAATATTTGTACCTCAGCCATGATTCCTTATCTCAGCAACTTCTGAAAGACTTTTTGAGTCCCAAACTGCTGCTGACATATGGTTTCCTTGTTTCTGTGACCATGAGTAGCTACAACTTTCCCAATTGGAGAAAATATTAGACTTAGAAAAATCAAAGATAATGAAGCTTATTTAAGGCCATTGGGTCATTGACACTTTTCTTTGTTACGGAAAATGGAAGAAACCGAGAGAATTTGTGTGTGATGTCAGCATGGAATTCAAACGGCTGCTCTGTTTCTGCTGGGAGAGGGAACCAGTTGGAGAACAGGTATGAACTTTGCTGTAAGTTTTGAGAAGCTTTTGAAGTGTTATGTAATTATATTCAACACCTTCAAATCTATTGAAAAAAAGTATGTATTACACTAGGTGACACCTATGCTTTAAGGTTCATTCTTTCAGGTCTTTCCAGGAGAGGGTTAGTAAAAATGCTTTCAGAAGAGTAAATGTTTCTATGCACTTGTCCTGGAATAATAATCAGTACAAAAATATTTGATCCCCTAAATCCCATCTGTATAATCACCCAAAAGCCATAAGTCCCAGCACCACCCACCAGGATTTCCTGCTGGCACTCAGAATCAGCACTTACCATGAACGCATTTGGAGGGTGGAGGAGTCATAGCTGTCTTTCTGCATGTTGGGTGGTTGTCTTCCTGTATACTGGAGGAGGGAAGGGAAATAGGCAGAAGTGGAAGCATTTTTATTGCAGGGAGAAGGAGAGCAGTTATGTACTAGCGAGGAGTTATGCCTGCCACGGCTTATTCCTGTAGCTTAGTATCCTGATCATGCCTCAGTAGTCTGCCCTTACGAAGTTATGATTAGTTGGCAACAGAAATAGTTATATTGTATCCACCATCAGAACTCCAGTGAGCTCAATGACCGTAGTTCTCATGTTTACACCTGCCTCCCAGATGAAGCTTCACTGACAGTAATGTCAATAAAAAGTGAAAAACCTTCAAAGGATCTGGCTGGTTTGGGACCATTGGTAATGCTCCATGCTGCTGTGTGAGAAACCCAGGTTCAGTTCTTGTCATTAGTGTCTCACGCTCTCTGAGCTGGCAGAGGGTTGGAAATCTGGAATCCTCCCCAACAGATAATGTAGCTGCTATGGAAATCCTGCCACTTCAAATCATTGGTGAATAGATACAGGATAATACAGCATCTCAGTTTAAGCCCTGGATTTAAAGCTGAGCTCTGCTCATTACCAATATTAGGAGCAATATGACTTGCAAAGTTTGGATCTGGCACCAAATCAAATTTCCCCAAAGTCTGAGGGCAGTGGGTCAGGGAAATTGGCTCAGATTTAGGATTTCCCTTTTATATTCATGTATTCCACAACCCCACAGCCCCAGCATGCACTGGGAAATCCAATCCTTGCTGCAGAATTGTGCTCCAAAGCTAAGGTGTCAGTTAGAAATAATATTGTAGCCCTCCTGGTTCTGAAGATAGTCTCGAACACTTGAAATGAATGTAAACAGATGCAACGTTCTCATCCTAAGACCAGCCCAAGTTGTGAGAGTTGGGAACAGCCCCGTACTCCTCATTGTGTTGTTCACTCTGAAACCAGAGAACCTATAAATGTTACTATTCACTAGTGATCAGTTTGGCAGAAAAATCCAGCTAATAGGTTGATTCCAGAATCCCAAACTGAGTCCCTCGGCTCCACAGGTGCCAAAAACACAGGTTGTATTCCCCTGCCCAACTCCTCCCAGGCAATCTGTATGATACAGTTATATGTTTTCAGTACTAAAATCTACATAAACTGAAAAAAGAGAATATTTTAAAAAGTATAAAAATGTCAAATTTAACTTCCAAATAAACAACAACAGGGGCAACAGTACTGATTGTGTTTTCATTCTGTGTGTCATTCATTTAAAAACCCCAATTTTTCAACTAAAGCTGCCAAGGAATCTACATTCTGTCGCAGAGCGCTGCTCAGTCAAAGAACCCTGCTGCAATATTTCAGTCCAGCTTGCCAGTGAGTACACAAGGCTTGGTTCTAGAGATGGCCCTGACCTCTGACATTCAGATCCTAAGTCAAAGCTTGTTAAAACCCAAGGCTGTGGTCTGCGTGCATCTCTAATCAGAACCTCCTTTAGTTTTCCCAGGGTCAGCTGCAATGCTTGGCATAGCCTTCCTGGATATTAAGATGACAACTAATGAAGATTTTTATTAGAGTTGAGTCTCAGCTGACTAGGAGGGTGAGAGCTGTTTAGCATCAGATGGGAGAGACAGTTGCCTCTGGAATAATTTTCAGTGCAGAGCTAAGAGAAAGTTAGTGAGGACACTGTCAGTGCAGGTGCTAATAAGGCCTGCCTGGGGCACAGTGCACAGCTGCACTAGTGCATCCCTTTAAAGGTGACCTTGGCCATTAACATTAACATTTTAGCAGACATTTGACATATTCAGTTGTTTTTGTATCGAAAGACACTGCTCTGGGAGATACTTATGCTCAAATCAATGTCTTCAATGCCACTGTCTTCTTGTCCTGCAGTCCCTTGATGTTTGATATTTAAGAAACACATACTACAGGAGCACGAGGTAATGCACTTTCTTATTTAAAGCATGTAATCAATCAAATCACAATGTGTATATTCAAACTAATTCAAGGCACAGAGTGCTCGCTGTGCAAATTAAAGTGTCTGCCAAAAAAAATAAAGGCCTTCAGAATAAATCTGAAGAGTACTTATTATTCAATGAATCAACCCGCCGACCATTACTATAATTCAATAGTGTCTTTTATGCTATTTATCATCTTCTGATGTGTAGAACTCACTACAGTTGCCCACTGCATGGATATCAGCCAAGCTCCTGAGAAGTGCCTAGCACCTTGCAATTGTTGTCAACTTCAGTACCTCTCAAGATCAGGACCACAGACAGAGAATATGAGATGGTGTTAGGTGCTATGAGGTTTCTATTGCCACTCGTTTGGGTATGCCTGCAGAACTGCTGCATGCTGCTATCTTATGGTGCGTAATGGCTGATGAGGGCTGCAGTTCTCCCCAAATAAGTGGCTATAAAATCTTTATAGCAACCCCTATGTGCAGGTTTTGTTTATGCCATATATTTGTCTTCTTTTATTTGCTTTGGGACTTTTTTTTTTAAAAAAGTCTCTCTGTTTCCCCGCTTTGAAGTTCATCAGTTACCATGGAAATAGTGATGTCACTTGTATTGGTGTACAGTAATAATATGAGAACACACTCGCATTTATATAATGTTTTATTAAGCATAAGTGTTTAAGTAATAGCTATGGCCACAGATTTGGTATAAATATTATCTTTACATATACATTGCATCTAGTAAACAATTCAACTACACACAGATAGAGGAAATGCAGTTGAGGAGTTTGTACTGTATGCTTCAGGTGCACATATTGTTACAAAGACATTTAACTTTTGCTGCCATGCTAAACATATTTTTAAATACCTGCCATCACACTTTCTACCATACCAACCTGGCTAGGAGACTAGATGACTTGGCCTCAGTAATCCACACTTTGTCACCACCTATCTGGACTGCAGCAACACGATACACCTGAGCATGAAGTCTTCGGTGGGTATGAAACTCTAACTAGTACAGAAGGCCACAACAAGTCTCCTCAGCAACACAGACTACCAGGAGTATATCAGACCTGTCCTCTACTCTCTAAACTGGCTTCCCATAAAATTTCTAGTGAAGTTCAAAGTCTCAGCCCTTATCTTCAACATGCTCCATGGCCTGAGACCAGGGTACCTAAAACACTGCCTGAAGCTCTGAGATGAGGACTGTGATTGACAACTTTGCTCCTCTGGCACAATGGAACACTATAAGAGTAAAGCGCATCTGCGCAGGTGACAGAACCTTCTCATGGGCCAGTCCAACACTGTGGAATGAACTGCACCAGGAACTCAAGACCAATCCAAACCTCACCGCCTTCTGCTCAAAGCGCAAGGTGCATTTCTTTGCCTTCTCTAATGTAAACACACACACACATAAATGTATAAACTACTAACTCAAAAACACTCCACCATATACACTTGATAACATGACACATAGGTGCCGACTCTGTGGGTGCTCCGGGGCTGGAGCATCCATGGAAAAAAATGGTGAGTTCTGAGCACCCACCAGCAGCCCCCCTATCAGAATTCCCTCTCCCCCCAGCGCTCCTGCCTGCCAGCAACCCTGCCAATCAGCGCCTCCCCGTCCCTCCCAGGGCCTACTGCCTGCCGCAGATCAGCTGTTTTGCAGTGTCTGGAGGTTCTGGGGGAGGGGAGGAGCGATGGCACAGCATGCGAGAGGGGGGGCGGAGCAGGTGTGGGAAGAAGCAAGCAGGGGTGGAGCCTTAGGGGAAGGGGTGGAGTGGGGGCAGGCTGTGGGCAGAGCTGGGGGGAGAACCCCTGGAAGATTAGAAACTTGGCACCTGTGACATGACAGATGTTAGTCATGGCACTCCTGGTGGGTGCTCAGATATTATGGTGACGAGCATGGTATAAAAACCTATATATAATGGAATACCAAATTTATTTCCTGTGTTACTAATAATGCATTAACTTTGAAAGAAATTTTAAAATCTCATTTAAGTGATTTGTGTACTCTTTGCACCTCATTTAACTGAATGATGAAACTAGACTAGCCAGTTTCATTTTGTCTCTGGTACAGTTTACCTTACACCAGCACTGAAGTACTGAAATATTTGGGTTACAGTATTTCAATATCTCCTTCAATCCCCGTGCCACTGCACCAGCTATGCCAGCCATGACCTTCAATTTTTCACCTTCTCACACAACCATCTTCATGCTTTCTTCCGCATCACCCTCCTGAATGGCCACTAACCTCTCTTTCAAATCCGTCCTCAACACTTATGTCTGCCAAGATGCCTACAAGAAATTATGAGAAAAATGGCTCAGTCGAATGGCAGTTGGGGATGGTTGATACATATTGTGGCAAATTGCCGGTACTGTTCTCTGGGTCTCGCGCTTTCTCTTCTCTGGGGTAGGTTCAGGGCGATATTGCTTGCCTCTGAACCAGTTCTTAATCACTCCCTTAGTGTCCTTGGAGAGGGGAGTGGAGAGGGAGGGGACCTGGTGCCCGCCCTCTACTCAGGTCCGCAACCCAGGGGCCCTGGGGTTGTGGTGAACCACTTGACTAGCAGTTTCTTCACCTGGATTACTTTCCCTCTCATAACCGTCAGCTTGTGAAGGGCTTCTCGCTCCTCTTCTATACAAGCCTGGTGCCCCTTACTAGGGTTTCTGTTGGGCTTCCAATCCCACCGCCAGCACTCCTCCAAACCTTCTTTCTCTCTGGACAAACCTCTTCTCTTCTGCAATCTGCACTCTGCCTCCAATCCAACCTTTCTCCTTCAACTACCACCCCTGTCTGACTGAAGGCAGGCGGTTTTATATCCCATACTGGAGTCGTCAGGTTGCTCTAACTGGAGTCAGGGTGCTCTAATTGGCCACAGCTGTTCTAGTTAATCTAAAGCAAACCTTCCTCCCTTGGCAGGGAATAAGGCCCCCTGCTAACACTCTTATGCTGCCCTCTGGCCATGCTGTATCACAATACACACACACACACACACACACACGCACACACCCTATAATCTTAATTCAATATTGTATTCCTTGATACAATCCTTAGGGATGTAGTGTCTCTTTGCAAATTATAAGCTCCAAGGAGGAGGGTCAGCGCCTGCCTTTATGTGTGGACAGTGCTCTGGGTGCTAGCATAATAAAATAACCAACCATAATACAAATAATCTGATAACACTAATAAACAAAAGTCCATCTTCACTGCATTTTTTAAATGTTATCAAAAAGCATTTCTCTAAATATTAAGGACCAGATTCTTGACCCCACTATAGCAAAGCAACCAGAAAGTCAACGAAGCCAGTTCTCCAAAGAATACTACTTCTGGGTGGCCTAGAGGTAGAGTGCTATACCTATTTCTCCCCTTTCCCCTTTTCCTTGATGAAGAGGGTGTATCTGGGATTGAAGAGTTGTGGTTGGGAAGTGCCTACATCCACAACTGAGGCTTTAACCAGCACTGCAGAACCAGATTAGTGCTTGGCAATCCCAGGATCAGGGAGCCATGAAAGCAAGTCCACTAGTGTATGAAGGATGATCTAGAAAATAGAGCACTGGATTGAGATTCAGAGAACGTTGGTTAATTTCCTGGCTTAGCCACAGACTTCCTGTGTGACCTTGGGCAAGTCACTTAATCTATCCTGTTCCTCAATTCCCCATTCCCCTCCCGATTTCACAGGGGTGTTGTAAGCAGAAAATTCATTTACGATTGTGAGATGCTCAGATGCAGTTATGGGGGCCATATAAATACATAGACATAACTACCCACTGCTGAAAGGTCATGCGTGTAGAAACAACCCAAAGATCTGAAGTTAGGTTTCATAAAAGCTTTTTAGTGAAGGACCTATATTTTGGGTCTAAATAACTGTCGATATGATTCATATTTTAGAAAAAATCTTATGTTAAAAAATTCTACACGTAACATTTGAAAAATGTGTCAATTTTCAAAATATTTGCATATATTATGACTGTTAAGTTTTTGGCTTATTCTTAAACACGGGATCTGTTAATTTGGTTGCTTTTTGTCAATACACCTAGGGATGATGAATGGCAAGGTACTATTAGAGTGTGGTGAGGCCTGTGAAGTATTTTTCAACACAGTATGAATAAATACCTTTGATTTATTTGACAAGTACTTTCATTTGCATGGCACGTAACTCATATCTTAAAATAGTTTTTTTTTTTTTATACACCTGAGCAATCAGGCTTCCTGCTGAGAACTAGGCAGAGAGTGAGGGGGCAGAATCCAACTCCACAACTGGTGCCAGGTCAGAGGATGGGACAGGTCTGGAACACTGCTATGACCACTATTTTCCAGCCTGCGACACACTCTTCTTGTTGATGCCAGACAAGACGATCTGTCAAAGTTTGCAGCTCGTGCCATAATTAATATTCCCTGAAAGATGCTATGGTTGGCCATGCCTCTGGTATTTCACCTTTGTCAACTAGTGCAACCTCAATCTCTCAAAGTACTGGATCCACAGCCTGAGCTTCCCACTGTCAAGAACCAGACCAACTAGGAACAGCTGCTGCCCAGCTCTGACTAGGTGCCGCTAGGCAACCAATGAGCCCAGCGGCACTTCCTTAGAACTCACCGAGTGTCCATGGTGGCTTCTAGTTTAGCAATTCTGCTTATAAGTCTAGCCCTTGCTGCAGATCAGTGGCTGCTCAAAGCATTCCATGCCCTCAACCCCTTCCTGTTTCCTCAGACCATGTCAGTTATTTTTGGTGACCTGCACCACACCTGGATCATTGAAGCTGTGCTACAAATGCTACAAAAAGGGCATCAGTTGGCATCCAATACAGAGCTGAATTCCCTTGCCTCTCCACGGACACTGAATGAATGAAATGAGGCCATGCAGCATCATCAGTTTCAGAGTAGGCTAAACAAGGATATAAAACAGCATTTCTCAAAGGGGGATCTGCAGACCCCTGGGGGTTCAGGGGGTCCATGGGCCCTGCTGATCAACTCCTCCCCCTCCTTCCCTCTCTCCCTCCCAGCAGGGGCCCGGGGCTAAGGCAGGCTTCCTACTTGTCCTGGTTCCGCATGGCTCCCAGAAGCAGCTGCCAGCTCCCTGCAGCCCCTAGGCCCATGGGTGGCCAGGGAGGCTCTGTGCACTGCCCCCACCCGAGTGCCGTCTCCGCAGTTCCCATTGGCTGGGAACCGCAACCAATGGGAGCTGTGGGGGCGGTGCCTGAGGGTGCAGGGGCAGTACACGGAGCTTCACTGACCACTTATGTGCCTAGGGGCCACAGGGACCAGGCAGACACTTCCTGGGAGCCAAAGTAAGCGCCTCTGTGACTCCGCACCCCAACCCCCTGCCCCCGCCCAGAGTCCCCTCTCACACCAAGACTCCCTCCCGGAAGCCACATCCTGCAATCCCCATCACACCCCAACCTCCTGCCCCAGCCCTGAGCCCGCTCCTGCACCCCAACCTCATGTCCCAGCCTGGTGAAAATAAGTGAGGGTGAGGGAGAGCGAGCAACAGCGGGAAGGGCTCGGAGCAAGCAGGGGCAGGGCCTCTGAGATGGGGCAGAGCCTCATGAAGGTGCAGAGAAGGGGGTCCCTTAAAAAAATTAAGTCAAAATGGAAGCCCTTGGTTTGCTAAAGTTTGAGAACCGCTGATATAAAGGACGAACTGACATATGTCAAGTCCCGAGCCCATCTCAACGACCTGATCACCCTATATATCAGAATTGACAACCACCTTGCTGAGCAGACCGTGAACATGGTGCAGCCCCATGAGCCCTGATAACACCCTTGCCTCCCATTCCTCAACAGCACACCCTGCTCCAGGAGCTGGGACCCATGAATGTCAACCAGGCCCACGCATGCCTGTCAGAGGCTGAGAACAACTGATGCTGAGCTTCAGGCCTGTGTTTGTATTGTGGGGCAATGGACAGTTCACCTTGAGATGCCCTGCAAAGATCAGACAAGCTTCAGGGTTGGGAAATGCTAAGCCCCAGCCCCAGTAAGGGGGTCCAGGCTGGGCTGATGTGTCTCTGTCAGGAACACAGAAACCACAAATCCACCCTTGATGCATCTCCACCTGCCATTGCAGCTCCTACTTTGAATGACTCCAGTAGTTCACCTGGAGGCTCTGGTCAACCCGAGGGCCTTAGGTAACTTCATGGACCAGGATGTGGCTAACGCCCATAGGATCTCTGCCATGTGTAAGATTCCCTGGATCTGATGGGAACCTTGATGCATCGCTTCTGGCCTCAGGGCCGGTGACTCACCAGGCCACCTCCTTAGGGGTCCAGTCCTTACCCTTCAGGGGCATGGGACACTCTTCAGTTCATGTTGATTCAGGCTTTCCACTCTCCAGTCATCCTGGGAACACCCTGGCTCACTGTCCATGACCTCTGTATCCATCGACCAAAAAAGACACTTTTGCTCCCCTTGCTGCCAATGATTGTGGCTTCCCAAGACAGAACTGCTATCTTCTGCCACATATGTCATCATTTGGGGAATCCCTGCTGTGAAGAAATGGGCCCATGGAAGTTGGGCACACCCCCAACCGTCTTGCCTGCTACTGCCAAAATACCTGGCAAGTACCATAAATTTGCAGATGTATCTGACAAAGGAAATATGGACACCCTGTCCCCACACTGCAAATACAATTGCCCAATTGACTTTCAGCCAGGTGTCAAAAGTTCCTTCAGCCACACATACACCCTTTCCAAACCAGAGCACCAGGTCTTTGTGGCTATGTGCAGGAATATCTGCAGAAAGAGTTTATCCAGTAGTCCACCTCTCCAGCAGCAGCCCCAATCTTTGTTAAAAGGAGGATGGCTCCCTGAGGCCCTGTTTTGACTACTGGACCCTCAATAAGATGATGGTTCAGAACTGTAACCTGCTTCCCCTCATTCATGAACTCCTAGACCAATTACACTCTACTCAAATTTTTGCAAAGTTAGACCTCTGTGGGGCCTATAACCTCCAGATGCGAGAAGGAGATGAATGAAAAAACACCTTTGCATCCAGTATGGACATTTTGATTATGTAGTCGTGCCATTCAGACTATGGAATGCTCCTGTGACCTTCAAGCACTCTATCGATGATATTTCTAGAACATGCTGGATCAGTTCATTATTATTTATCTCTATGACATTGTTATTTTTTCCGATGAGCAAGTAAAGCATGACCAGCACATACAGAGGGTCTTAGAAAGGCTTCGCCAATGCCACCTGTATGCTAAACCAGAGACATGCCAGTTTAACCAGTATACAGTAGCGGTTCTCAGCTACAGCATCTCTCCTGAAGGGCTGGCCATGGACCCACACAAGGAGACAACCATTATCAACAGAGGGGAGGGATAGCTCAGTGGTTTGAGCATTGGCCTGCTAAACCCAGGGTCATGAGTTCAATCCTTGAGGGGGCCATTCAGGGATTTGGGAATTGGTCCCCCTTTGAGCAGGGGGTTGGACTAGATGATCTCCTGAGGTCCCTTCCAACCTTGATATTCTATGAACTGGATGGTACCCAGGATTCCAATGCCTTTTGAGCTTTGCCAATTTCTGTAGATGGTTCATTAAGGGTTTCTCAGGGATGGTCACCCCAGTCACTTCTGTGCAAGGGAGCCCATTTTTCTTGGTCCCCAAAGGCACAAGCAGCTTTTGAGTGCCTAACACAGAAATTCATCACAGGCACCATTTTGGTTCACTCCAAGCTGGGCTAGCCATTTATGGCAGATGTGGATGCCTCAAACTTCATGCTTTGAGCAGTCGTCTCCCAGATGGCAGCCTCCAATGGTCAGCTTCACCCTTGCACTTTTTACCCATGCAAGTTCACACCAGAGGAGCAAAATTTGACATCCGTGATAAAGAGCTACTGGCCATCAAAGCAACCACTCCTGGAGGGTACCAGATTCCTAATTCAAGTCCTCACTGACCACAAAATGCTGGAATTCCTGAAGATGGCTCGGTACCTAAATCAGTGACAGGCCCATTGGTCCCACTTCTTCACACGATTTGACTTTGTGGTGACCAACTGCCCTGCGAGCAGGAATGGGAAGGTAGATGCCAAAAGGGGAGTATTGCAAACATAACCAAGAGACACCATTCAAGATCCTGAAACCACTGTCCATTACCTGCATCCCAGTGATCCCTTTGCAGTTAAGATCCACCAAGCTCTAGGCAATGTGAACACTCAAACTGCCTCAACTTTCACTGTTGATGAAGGAATTCTGTATCAGAAGGGGCTCATCTTCATACCTGATGGTCAATCCCAGCTGCAAGTCCTATGAATCTGGCACAATGCTCCCCTGGTGGGTCACTTCGCTTGATTCAAGACCCAGGCCCTCGTGTTGAGAAGTTTCTCATGGCTCACCCTTGGCGTTTTGGAAGCAACTTATGTCCAGTTCTCTGACCTCTGTGCCCAGACCAACCCTGCTACCCATGAAACCACTTGGTCTCCAGCTCTTGCTCACCTCACCTCAACCTTGGGCCTATGGTGATGGACTTCATCATGAACCTATCACCTGCCCAACGGTACACCACAGTTCTAGTGGTAGTGGAACACCTGACAAAGATGGCACATTTTATACTGTTTCGTGGTTTCCCCACCACCCAGGAAACTATCCATTTGTTCAAAGACAACATCTTTCATCTTCATGGATTACCCACAAGCACAGTATCTGACCAGGTGTCTCAGTTTGCTTCCCACTATTAGCAGGAATTTCTGTGCCTCTTGTGCATTGAACCTTGCTTCTTGACTGCTTACCAATGGTCAGACAGAGAGCCTGGGGCAGTATCTATGCTGGTTCATAAATTATGACCAGGATGATTAGTTGGCCCTCATTCCCCATGCAGAATTTGCCTACAACTCCATGCATACCACGATCCAGCAGACCTCTATCTTTGCCAATTATGGGTTCTACCCTCGGTAACACCTCAAAATCCCTCTCTAGCCACCCATGCCCACTGTTGCTGACCTCACCATACACATCACCAAGCACACCAGGAATTCAGGCACTGATTAGAAGATGCTAAGACAGCATACAAATACCACATTGACCGACACCATGAGCTGACCCTGAACCTCAATGCAGGGGATAATGTTTGTCTGTCTACCCAAATCTGTGGTCCACCTGTCTAATCAATGAAACTGGACCATAAAAACTGGGACCATTTGCAATCATGGAACAATTTAACCTGGTAGCATTTTTGATTGTGGCTGCCAGAATCCCTGAAGATCCACCCAGTGTGCCACATCTCTCTCCCTCATCAAGAAACCCTTCCCACACTGCACTACTTGTTCCCCTCTACTGATAACTACTACAGAGCCAAAATGAATATGTGACCAGCAGATTCTGGACTCATTCCAAATCCGGAGAAGACTACAATATACAATTCCTCTAGGCCATATCCCTCCCAGTCGGTGTTCATGGGAACCTGAGGAACAAATCCATCCCCTAGACCTCCTACATGTCTTCCACCAGGTCTACCCCAAGAAACCTGACCCAAGGTCTTCTGGGAGGCCACTCTGAAAGCAGGGAGTGCTGTCAGGGACTTCACTGTACTGCTAGGCAACCAAAAACCCTGCTTTACAGCCTTAGAACTCACCGAGTGGCCACAGCCCCCGAGTGGCTGCTGATTTAGCAGTCCTGTTTAAAAGTCTGGCCCCCACAGCAGGTCAAAGGCTGCTCAACGCATCCCCTGCCCTCAGCTTGCTGACTCTAGTTCCCATTCCTGCTCCTGCTCGCTCCAGTCCCCGCTCCCTTCTGGCTTCAGACTTCTGGCTTTGACCGCCCAGCTCTGTCTCTGGCTTACAACTGTCTGGTTGACTCCCTGGTTCTGGCATTTGGTTTCTGTCTCTCCAGTACTGATCCCTGGCTCCACCTCTGGCTCACAACTCTGGTTCACCCCCTAGTACCTCTGTTATTTGGCTACTGCTTCTCCGGTACTACCCCTCTGCTCATTTCCTGGACTTCACCCACCCTGGACCCAGCTCTAACCAGTAGACCGAGATCTCGCTTTCATCACTAAGCCTGACTGCCCACATCTTGGTCAGCAACACCCATAATGCTGCAGCCAACAGTCCAGCCTCAGCTCTAACAGCTGCTGATAAAAGCTCTCAGGCTTCAGGGCAGAAGCCCATCACTAACTGCCTTGTCTTAGGAAGAAACTTCCCAAAGGGACAGTTTATCCCAAGCTTTTCCATTACAGAGTTTCTTGCACCTTTCTCTGAGTCATGGTCTGCTGTATGGCAATTCTGATGTTCCTATGAATGTATACAGCAGGTGGAGATGATATGACAATTTCAGCTTCCGGTCCATGAGTTACAGAAGAAAACACACAATTCACAAGCAAAATTTAGGATTTTATCCTTAATTCAGTGTGAGAATAAAAGTAATAGGTCACTACCACCCATTTCATATAGTGCTAATTCTGCAGTATTTAAGGGCCAGATTATGGGCTAGGGTATGCAGTCATATAGGGGCTTAAAAGGGAGTGGGAATCCTGGCTCTGCATCCCTATGCAATCTCCCTGGACCTTGACTCTCTATGGTCAGCAGGCACTTGTGCACTCGTTACTGCCCACACTCAAGCAGGTAGGCAAGGAGGGGGCAAAGCTCTCTTGCCCAGGGTGGAGGTGGGATTGTGCTCTGCTGCTGGTAAAGGCCAATAACAGATTTTTACACACAGTGCAAGGAGGGAAAGGGAACACATTGCCTTTCTGACCACAATTCTCACAATCTAAAATTCCCTTGTGCCTCTCCTGAACCACTCTTTACACAGGGCTGATTGGAAAACCACAATCTAGCCCTACGCGAATGTACTTTTCATAATTTTTAACTAATTCCAATGTGGAAATTCTGCAGCTAAAAAAGATATTCCTTCCACTGGGAGGGCAGCTAGTTACCAAGAAATCTTTCTAGGCTGCAGTTTCATTGCCTATGTTGTCAGATTGACTGCTAGAGGCATGGTTGAGTTTCAAGAGGCAGACATGCATGTGTGTGATGCCCTCGACAGAGAACACATTTGACAATTGAAATGTTTTTGGTTTTGAGACAAAGAAAGAGCAGGCATTTCGGAAGGGTAATATTTTTGACAAGCATGCTGGGTTGTGAATGATGAGCTCGTGGGTTAGTGTACTGTACTGCTCTGACTGCATAGAAAAGGGATTCATAGACTCTGAGTATGAATATATTTAGACCACAAATCTGGAAAATAACAGCACTTATCAAGTGAATTTATTTTCAACTACTATAGAACTGGAATATAAACAGATATATATACACACACACACAATTTTGCAGTATATTATCTATGGTGATAGACAAAGACAGATAGCACAAGGACATTGTGTAGTGTGGAATAAGGTTTTACCAGCATGAATGCACCTGAATGAGTGCAGATAAAACCTTTATATCAGACCATTATGTACACTGTACAGGTACAATTCAGCAACGCATTTAAACAGATGCCTAAATCCATCCCTATTCAGCAAAGCACATAAGCACCTGCTTAACTTTAAGCATTGAAGTCAGTGGTACTTAAGTGTATGCCTAAAGTAAAGGGACAGGCTATTAACTCGAACTATATACTACATATTTTACATGAAAATTATTTTAGGAACATGTTAGAGAGTTTTAAAAAAATGTGTTGGGACTATTTTTTTTATTTCCCTCCACTTGTAAAACCAGACACCTTTGTTACTAGAAGTTCATCTGTGCAGGGCTTAGAAGGGGAGAAAGATTAAACCCAAGTATCTAAAACCATTTGAAAGATGGCCAAAAATAGCTTTTCCACACATAAAAATGTCATGACTTTAAAGTCCAGTTTCTTGAGAGAATTGAGAGCTAGAAGCAAACCCTGGGTATCTCACTGGAAAGCTGTGAATCTCCCCTTTCCAGTGGTATAAAGCTCTCATTTCTAACCTGAAGAATCATGAGTTAATGGATCCCAGAGATGACTCTGGTGCACGACTGTACATCACATACCCTGGGTCTTACGGCAGGTTAATATTGGTATGTGGGGGGAAGGGAGAGTCTACATTTGAACATAAACAAAAAACTATTTTAATAGCACATAAGTTTTTTCAAAATGGAAGCTCTTTTGAAGCTGTTCAGAGAATGTAATGTTGAAATAAGGCTTGGTCTACACTTGAAAATTATATCCACATAGCTACATCAGTCAGGGGGTGAAAAAAAACACACAGTGTAGCTATTCCAACATAACTCCCAGTGTAGACACAGCTATGTTGATGGAAGAGTGCTTCTGATGACATAGCTAATATCATTCGGGGAGAGGGTGTTGATACACCAACAGAAACACTCCTTCTGTTGGCGTAGGCTGTGTCTAAACAACAGGGCTATGTTGGCATAGCTATGACAACATAGAATATGTCTACACTAGAGACTAAGCACCTTTGGGAGATGAATTTTGATGAAGAGGTCAAAAGAACATGGTCCTGCAATTGATCAGATGGGTATCACCATCATATATCTGAGTGTGTGCCTACATGCATACATACCTATATAAAAACATATGCCCAAATTTCCAATAATATATGTCAGTGTACGTAATTTTTCTTGACATTTTTATATCCTTATTGTTAGCTCAGCTGAGCATTAAATAGCCCCATGAAAAGATATTGTAATACCACAAACACTAAAAGTTAGATATTACACTGTGAAACTGTAGATGAGTCATTGCTGAAATCAGCAGCTATGCCAATAGCTTTGATTACACACACATATATATATATATATATATATATATATGAATACATTTTGCTTTTACTGACACCACTGGAAGGAAGAGTGTAGGACTCGCAGGGCCTTGAAAAAGGAGCTAGGAGAGGAGAGAAGGAAAAGATAGATCCCGGAAGAGGGATTTTGGAAAGGGTTGAGGGAATGCAGAAGGGGAAATAAACAGTCTTCTCATTTATCCTTCTTTATTTACTGTGACCTTATAGTTGGATTCAGGATCAGTGTGTTCATTAGAAATATCCTCGCCAGCTTCTCCTTGAGGACTCTTGGCAGGTTAACTGATTTGGACTTTGAAACCTGTCAGGGGGAAATTTCTTCCCAACCCCAACTATGGCGATTAGTTAGGCACCATCACAGTCAATTTAGTACCAGCAATCACTGCCTCTGGAGCTTACCAGCACCTCTACACAATGCCATGGCAACATTCACAGAAGTGCTCTCAGGATGACAAAGAATGTCAGTGTGGTGACAATGGAAGAAATTAAGAGAGGGGCAATGACTAGGTGCCTGATCAGACTCCCAGCTTACTCTAATGGGAACTGGAGACAGCCCTAAATTAAAGAAATTTTGCACCACTCTCAGCTTAGGACAAGAAGCTTCCTGCCTACAGTCGCACAAGAGCATCTGTATGAGCTTCAGCCACTGTAACATCCATGATATTGGCACAGTAAGTCCAGCCACTGGATGAAATGAAGGGCTCTAATAGCCTGTTTCAGCTACTCCAGTGTTGGCTTATCCATTCAGAGACACAACAGTCCAGAGAACTTCCAAGGCTAGAAACAAATGTTCGTTGACTAGAATTCCAAGAAACTCCATTTGTCTTCATTAACAAGGAAGGTGAGGCTTGAAATCTCAGCACTCTCTTGCGTACAGTAGTAATGCCTTTGTCTTAGCCTACTCCAGGCTTGCAATGAATGAGCACAGTATAAACACAGAGACAGATGGTGATTTGAGCCCCTCAAAACTGAAAAATAAAACTAATTCCACATGCATTTTTGGAGCAGTACTGTTGTATTAATTTAGATGGACTACTTGGGCTCAAAAACTTAACAGTGTTAACATGACCACAGCACTGTCCAGTGACAACAATACCTCCTGCTTTCTTAATGCCTGGAGTTGCCATCTTGTCAAGTATAACAGGGTGGCTTGCCATGTGCCAGAGAACCTGGAGTTTTTGAAAAAGTAGAAAAACATCCAAAAATATTTAATAAATTTCAATTGGTAATCTATTGTTTAGAAGTGCTATTAAAACCACAATTAATCACAATTATTTTTTTAAGTCGCTGTTAATTTTTTTTAGTTAATCGCATGAGTTAACTGGGATTAATCCTCAGTCCTACTTTTTTTTTGTAACAGCATCACATTGCTGACTCATGTTGAGATTATGATCCACCACAACTCCCAGATCCCTATCAGAAATGCTGCTGCCAAGCTAATTATCCCCCATTTTGTATTTGTGCATTTGGTTTTTCTTCCTTAAGTGTGGCACCTTACATTTGTCTTTGTTGAATTTCATTTTGTTGTCTACAACTCAGTTCTCCAATTTATCAAGGTCCCTCAGAATTTTAGCTCTATCCTCCGAAGTGTTGGCAATCCCTCCCCCAGCTTTGCATCATCTTCAAACTTGATCAGTATGCTCTCTATTCCTACTTCCAGATCATTAATAAAGATGTTAAACAACACTGGATCCAGATCAGATCCCTGGGGAACCCCACTTGAGACTTCCCTCAAATCTGATATCATCCCCTTAATCCACCTAACCAGTTACCCTGTCAAAGAAGGAAATCAAACTGGTTTGGCATGATTTATTCTTGGTAAATCCATGCTGGCTGCTAGTGATTATCTCTTCATTCTCCAGATATTTGCAAATTGTTTGTTTTATAATGGCTCTAGTAGCTTCCCAGATATCAAAGTTTAGGCTGACTGGTCTATAGTTCCCTGGCTCCCTCTTTTGCCCCTTTTTCAAGATGGGCACTACATTAGCCCTTTTCCAGTCTTCTGGGACCTCTCCTGTTGTCCATGTGTAGGGCCCTACCAAATTCACATTCCATTTTGGTCCCCAGTCATAGGATTTAAAAAATCATAAATTTCATGATTTCAGCTATTTAAACCTGAAATTTCAGGGTGTTGTAATTGTAGGGATCCTGACCCAAAAGTGTGTGGGGGGGTGTAGTGAGGGTGGGGGGTCACAAGGTTATTGTAGAGGGGATGTGGTAGTGCTACCCATATTTCTGTGCTGCCTTAGAGCTGGATGGCCAGGGAGTGGTGGTTGCTGGCCAGAAGCCTAGCTCTGAAGGCAGAATTGCTGCCAACAGCAGTGCCGAAGTAAGGGTGGTATGGTGTGGTATTGCCACCCTTAGTTCTGCGCTGCTGCTGGAGGGGTGCTTCCTTCTGAGTTGGGTGCCTAGTCAACAGCCGCCGCCCTCCAGCTGCCCAGCTCTGAAGGCAGTACAGAAGTAAGGATGGTAATACTGCAACTGCCTAAAACAACCTTGAACCTCACATAATGCCCTTTTGGATCAGGACCCCCAGTTTAAGAAACACTGGTCTCCTCCATGAAATCTGGTCTTTTGTGTGATTTTACCCTACACCAGATGTGGGCAAACTACGGCCTGTGGGCCACATCTGGCCTGCGAGACCGTCCTGCCCTGCCCCTGAGCTCCCAGCCAGGGAGTCTAATCCCTGGCCCCTCCCAAGCTGTGCTCCATCACCTGCAGCCACGCCGCCGCGCGGGCAGCACTCTGGCCTGCCACTCCCGCTGGGCAGCATGGGGAGCACAGATGGCTCTGGCCGGGTGTTGCGGTAGTGAGCTCCTGCTGCTGGTAAGGGGGCGGGGAGCAGAGGCTCCTAGGGGGCAGTCAGGGAAGAGGGGACGGTTGGATGGGGTGGAGGTTCTGGGAGGGCAGTCAGGGGATGGGGAACTGGGAGGGTTGGGTGTGGGAATCCCAGAGGAGTATCAGGGGGCGAGGGTATGGATAGGGGTTGGGGCTGTCAGGGGACAGGGAGCAGGGTGTTGGATAGGGGGCGGGGGTCCCGGGAGGGGGTCAGTGGGCAAGGAGAAGGGGGGGTTGGATGGGTGGGGAGTTCTGAGGGGGGCAGTCAGGGGGCGGGAAGTGGGAGGGGGAGGATAGGGGGCAGGGACCAGGCTGTTTGGGGAGGCACAGCCTTCCCTACCCAGCAGTCCATACAATTGCACAACCTCGATGTGGCCCTCGGGCCAAAAAGTTTGCTCATCCTTGCCCTATACTATACTGATTTCGTGGGAGGGAGACCAGATTTCAAGGTCCGTGATGTGTTTTTCCTGGTTGTGAATTTGGTAGGACCCTATCCATGAGCTTGCAGATATTATTGCCAGTGGCTCCAAGACTTCTTCAGCTAATTCCTTCATTACCCTCAGGTGAAAGCATCCAGCACTGATTATTTGAATTCAGTCAACTTGGGCAAAAATATCTGACATGTTCTTTACTTATATCAGTCTGCATCCCTTCCTCTTTATTGTTTATGGTAACTTCTCTAGTCATCCGGTCACATATTTTTTGTGAGACGATTGAAGCAAAGTAGGCATTGAGCAGCTCTGCTTTCCTATCGCCTTTCTTTACCAGCTCACCTTCTCCACTAGCAGCCAATTCACACCATCCTTGATCTTTCTTTTTTGTCTGACATGTTCGAAGAACCCCTTCTTGTTGTCTCTAACATTCCTTGCCAGCTGTAACTCATTCTTTGCCTTGGCTTTCCTGATTTTGTCCTTACATGTGTGTTATTCCCAGGGCCAGCGCTACCATTTAGGCGGCCGAGGCAATTGCCTAGGGCGCCAGAATTTTTGGTGGGCGGCATTTTGGCGGAGGGGGCGGCAGGCGGCTCTGGTGGAGCTGCCGCAGTCATGCCTGCGGACACTCGGCTGCTCGCACGGCCCTGGTGGACTGCCCGCAGGCACAACTGCGGCAGCTCTACCGGCACTGCGGACCACCGGACCCTCCACAGGCACGACTGCAGCAGCTCCATCGGAGCTGCGGGACCAGCGCGCGGGGCGGCGAAATTGCCGTCCGCCTAGGGCGTTCAAACCCCTAATGCCGGTCCTGGTTATTCCCATGTATACTTCCTTGGTGACATGCCCCTCCTTCCATTTCCTGTATGTATCCCTTTGGGGTTTTAGATAGTTAAAAAGCTCCTTGTGCAGCCACATTGGCCTCCTGTGGCTCTTCTTATCTTCCCTCTGCATCAGAATAGCTTGATGTTGAGTCTCTAGTATTACATCTTTTAGGAACTGACAGCCCCCTTCAACTCCTTTTCGTCCTAATTGGTAGGACCTTGCCTACTATTTCTCTGTCAGTTGAAATCCACCTTTCTGAAGTTCAGTGTCCTTGTTTTGCTGTTCTCATGTCTGGAGGTAAGCTGGGGAGTCTTAGGAAACTGCAGCTATGCCTGTAGACGCTGCAGGGAGTAGTAATAAGACTCCTGCAGGTCTCTGTGTCAGCAGAGGAAGGCACCAGTTGAGAAACCCTACGGAGAAGTAGGCAGCAGCTACTTGGAAGCAGACGGACAGACAGACTCTTAGGGCGGAGAGGCTGTGCCCAGCTGAACCTGGAATAAACACTTTGAAATTTGTGCTTGGTTTTGTTATTTTGGTCTACTGGCAGGAGGACACTGAATTGGGCTTGGAGGGCCAGTCAGTACCCAGAGGACTAAATACATGGGACCCCTGGTGGGGATTGTTGAATTACCTGTGACTGAGAGATCTTCAAGAGCCCTGAAGAAGGGGAAACAAAGTAAGTAGTGACTGTCCTACAACACGGTTTCCAGCATTACCGTGAGACATGGCTGCTTCCTTTACAATTTGTACTCAAGAACCGTTCAGCCCCTGCTCTAGAGTCTCCTTTGACAAAAGCTAAGTGAATGGGCAGCAAGATGGCAGATGACAGATGACAAGAGCAAGGTAATGCCCACTGAAAGAAATAATTTGAACTACTCATACAAGCTGCTGGATTCTAAATTACCTGTAAGCACACAGGAAAAGACCCAGACATCTCAGTGAAAATCTCTCCTGCATGTGCAGTTGCATCAAAAAAGCAATCCAAATGTTAGATTGTAAAGGCAGTGGGATAGAAAATCATATTGTTAATATTACATGTTCTATTGTATAAATGGATGATGCACCCTTATCTGGAATACTGTGTTCAGTTCAGGTCAACTCAGCTCTCAAAATTTATAGCAAAAACATAGACAGGGCCTGGGGAGAAAAGACTAAAATAATGAGAAGAATGCAAAAACTATCATCTGAAGAGCGATTGAGAAGCACTTTTCACCCCTCTCTGCTCTCTGAGTGCACTCCCTCTAGGTACTAGCCCCCTGAATCATTTTCACCTCTCTCAAGGTAGAATCCTGTAATTCTCTCACTTTCAGACAGGGACCTGGGCTCTGGTTCAACCTGTGGTTTAACTGTGCTTACCCAGAAGGCCCAACTGGGTTTGGTGTCTGCAAGTATTTCTTTCAAAAGAGAAAAAACTATAAAAGCGCTACGTGCATGCCTGTCTTACCCTAAGCCCTATGGTAATGGGCCAGGCAGGTTTTGCTTCTTCCACCCCTCCAGCAGTCTGTCTCTATGTTGGTCTTTGCCTGGAAACAGCCCTCTGACAATTGCCTCCTTCACCATCTCTCTAGAGATTGATTTTTTTTTTAACTGTGTGTAGTGTGCTTTAGATCTTTTGGTTCGTAACTGGCTGGAACCTGCAAGTAGCATCATCCAAGCGAATAGCTCAGGCACTGTTGTCTCTTAGTGACTTCCACTATGTATACCAGGAAGTTGCTTGCTTGGAGTCATGGTGTTGCCTTCCTACGAGTTTCCTAACAGCCAAACTATTAAACTAAACCAACACATGCCTATAGCATACATTCCAATGAAGCCACACCGTAACTATTCCAACTGCTAGCTCACTTGGGCCCTAGGATCCTCTTTAGGGCACTCTCCTGAGACCTGGGAGACCCAGCTTTGACTCCCTGCTCTGTCCAGGACTGCCTGGGTGACCCTGAGCAAGTCTCTTTGTGCCTCAATTCTTCATCAATGAAATGAGGATAACAATGCTTCCCTGCATCACTGGGATGCTTTGAGGACATTCATACCACGAGGAGCTTAGATACTATGGTAATTGGAGCCATAGCAGTTGAAAAGATTTGTTGTTCAAGTGAGAGAAATGAAGGTGTATGACAAAGACACATGAAATGATTTGAGTGGTATAGAGAAGGGAAACTGAGTGCTCCATTTACAGCTGGTGGCAACTAGCAATTCCCATTTTGTAGGAAATTCTGACATTTTATTAAATTCGCTTTCAGTCCAATTTGGAACAAACAACTATTTTCTAAATTTCCCATGAAAGGGAATTTCTGAAAATTTTTGGTTTGGGAATTTTTTTTCAGGACTTTGAAACATTTTGGATTTTTGAAATATCTATTTTTTTCACATTATTTCATGACATGTCAGTAGTAGTAGGGCATAATATGCTATAGAACTACTGACATCATAATATGACAGTGTTTCAATTATTTTTATTTTATTTTAAAAATCATTAAGAACAGCTACTATTTAATGCTGATTGAAACAACTTACTTTCTTTTCTAGATCAAAGTGTCTCCTGTTTGTATTGTAATAAAACAAGATGACATGTTGATACATGTGATATGTATGATACATTAAAAAAAATTCTACAGGAATTTTCATCAAAATTGGTATGATTTCACAAAAAAGTCAGATTAACCGAAACAGCATTTCGCAATGAAAAACAAGTTAGATGAAAATTTTCCAACCAGCTCTACTCTGAATTGCCTTCTTGCATTGAAAGGGAACAATTGTAAAATACATTAACGCAACCCATAATTAGCCTATGGAACTCATTGCTATGAGCTGTCATTTAGGTCAAGAGTTCAGTAAAAGTCAAAAAATGTTCAGACATTTGTGTGGCTAATCAGAACAGACACATGCACCTCAGAGGATTTTTAAAGTTATCATTAATCATTTAGAAAGGGCATTAATCCTCATGATTAGGCTTGGCTGAATTCCATTTTTAATAATTTTGACAGATAAAATCAATGTTTATTTTTAAGCATTTTTTCTAATTTTATCCATTTAATCTTTCACAGTTGCAGGAAAATAGGGGTGGGGTCAGACAACTGGGGGGTCAGACAATAATTATTTCATGACATAAGATGTTGAGATTCGAAGAGGTAAAGCTTTCTAACCATTAAAACACAAACTCTTAACATCATATGTCAACATTTCAGCCTTAAATCAAACTTTTATAAGCTCTCAAGCAGCATTTTTCTTATTTTGCCTACAAGTACATTATGATTATTAGCAATGGAAATATTTTTTTCGTCGGTTTGTGTGTGTGCACAGTGAAATCAATCAGTGACTATAACAGCATTTAAAAGAGAACTAGATAAATTCATGAGGTTAAGTCCATTAATGGCTATTAGCCAGGATGGGTAAGGAATGGTGTCCCTATCCTCTGTTTGTCAGAGGGTGGAAATGGATGGCAGGAGAGAGATCACTTGATCATTGCCTGTTAGGTTCACTCTCTCTGGGGCACCTGGCATTGGCCACTGTTGGTGACAGCTTACTGAGCTAGATGGATCTTTGGTCTGACCCAATACGGCCGTTCTTATGTTCAATGTTTTTTGACACTTACCATTAAAAATCGAATCCTTCCAAATCTACTAATGATTCAGGACAACAACCAACTCCTAACTGATAGGAGTCAGGAGGAAGCTTCTCCTATAAGCAGAATTTTCTATCATTGTCTACTACGGGAGTTCTTGCACCTTGTGAAGCAGCCTATGCTGGCCACTGTCAAAGACAGGACACTGCACTAGATGGACCGTCAATCTGAGCCAGCCAGGCAATTCCTATTAGCAGTTCAGAAGCACATGAGCTTTATAACAAACACACAGAAAGTATTTCTAACAGGAGATAATTGGGCCAGATGTTTGGCTTTGTTGAAGTCCCTTTGCACCACCAGACCAAGAACAAAGGGAATTTAAACTTGTCTTATGTGGACAGTTGAGAATTCCTCCACTCTAGCAGAAGCCTCAGCTGGTGTAAAGCTAGCATAACCCTCTCCATGCCAGCTTCTCCTAACCACACCACCGTCGGGACCAGTCCAAAGGCCGAGGGTAAAAAACCACAGAAACTGTACTCCACCCATCCTTGGGGGTGTCATGGCTATGTGGAGGGGAGGGTGCAGAAGCCCTGCAACTTGGAGCAACAGAAGGACCGGGAGCCAATTCAACCCTTAGCTGGTTCCAGGTTGGGAAGGTGGTGTATGGCCATACTTTGCCACCCCTCTGCTCGCATGTGCTGAGCATAATCTTGGTACAGCTGAGGACTGAGTCCATCTCTTCCTACAGAACCCAATGACCAAGTAATCAGTGCAGACCATAATATAGAGATGGCCAAACAAACGGCAGGTTCAGCTGATCTCAGCTCTCATTGGCCGCAGTTCACTGTCCCAGGCCAATGGGGGCTGCGGGAAGCGGCGCAGGCTGAAGGATGTGCTGGCCGCGGCTTCCTGCCTCCCTCATTGGCCTGGAGTGGCTAACTGCAGCCAGTGGAAGCCGTGATCGGACAAACCTGCCAACATAGCAGATAAACAAACTGGTCCGGACTGCCAGGGTGCTTACCCTGGCAAGCCGTGTACCAGAGGATGCCAACCTCTGATCTAAGCACAAAAATTAATGAGCAGCATTAAAATCTCTCTGAATATAGAAATGTAAAACCCCTAATCTCTCATTTTTTCTACACAGTCTGCTTTACAAAAATATCTTTTTGTTATACAAACACTTTGTGCAATACATACCCCTCCTTATCTTGCCATAATAAATGATCTTGTGGATGCGTCTCTAGAATCATAGAATTCAGGGCCAGAAGGGACCACCACCGGGCCCTGTCCCTTATCATCACAAACAAACCCATTATATAATTGCACTCACAAATTTGAACAACTCTCTCGTAAAACTAATTAAGTCATGTCCCCCCACAACTCCTATTAAGAGACTGTTCCAGAACCTCATCCTTCTATTAGAAACCTTCTTCTAATTTCCAGCCTTAATTTGTTCATGGCCAGTTTATATCCATTTGTTCTTATGAAGCCACTAACCATACAGTTGCTATTAATTTTTACTCTCTTACTCTGTTCCTTTTATACACACACACACTGAAGCAGCTGATCCATCTTAGGCAAACTAAATTGTGCTTTGGACAGTGCTCTCCTCTCCCCCAGGGAACATTCCTCTCGTCAGTTGTGAAGTATTTGCCACAATGCATCTGGTAATGACATTCTCCTTTGTTTTTTTCCCGGCTTGCAGCAAAACTTTTTACTCCATTCTCTGTAATAACTCAGATACAGGATTTTTGGTGCTACAGATTGTTAACCTCCTTACCAGACTCACCCCAGCTGGCAGAGGGAAATGCAAAATGTCCAGTGCACTCTGGGGACGGGGGCAGAGATTTACCTTCCAGGGTTGCAGGCAGTATTACCCTTTACATTTCCACTGCAGACACCACAGAATCTTGGCTGCTGAAAAGATACTATGAGTCACGGCTTCCCTCAGCACCCTGCCATCTTTATCCCCATAACCTCTTCCCCTAGTGGACTTTCCAGTATCATGCAAAAGTCAAAGGAAAATCTGTTCTCTACTCTGGGTGTTCAGAAACATGGGAGAGCTCTCTGAGTGACATCAGGTGGTAAAATAATTGGGGTAGCTGTACATAGGCTAACCATAAACATGCAGAATCAGGAAAAGCGCTCGTGCCTTTTACCTCCAAAGGATACATCTCTACATGGGCTCAGCCAGCGGAAAGAACTAATAAACACCTGAGCTGGCCTCATGTATCTTTCGTCTAGTAGACAAGAGTAATGAACATACCCACAAGCCAGTACATTAACTTCTGTCACTGTATGACATTTCTTTAAATATTACAGATTGTATTAGCATTTCCCTTCTCCCTGACTGGCCAGGGGCACGGTACAAGAGTTCAGAGCAATCTACTAAATCTACTCTACAAAGGGAACCTGCAGGATTCTCTCTTACGTTTACTGTTCAGTCTCCCTTTTGACAGGGCAGCTTTGGAATCCAGCATTCCACTGCTCAGCAAACTCCTGCATCATCTCTCCTAAATCCCCAGGAATTCTGGGGTTTTCCTTTCAGAGAACAAATATACTTTCCACAGGGAGGGGTGGGGTTCAACCACAGACACACTCTGGGAACAGAAATGAGATGTTTACCAGTATCAAAATTGGCAATATTCAGAACAGTCCTCTCTAAACAGTAGGGCAGAAATACCTGTGTGGAACCTCTCTGGGGAATCATTCCATTTTAGAGACTTCAAAGGCTGCAGCACTAGCACAAAGGGCTCCTGAATTCATCTGCTTCAAACTATATCAGCGGTTCTCAAACTTCATAGCACCGTAACCCCCTTCTGACAACAAAAATTACTCCATGAGCCCAGGAGTAGGGGGACTGAAGTCTGAGCCTGCATGAGTCCCACTGCCCCGGGGGCAGGCCAAAACCCAAGGGCTTCAACCCCAGGCAGGGGGTCTGTAACCTGAGCCCTGCCACCCTGGGCTGAAGCTGAAGCCTGAACCCCGCCAACCAGAGTTGAAGCCCTTGGGCTTTGGATTCAGCCCTAGGCGGTGGGGTTTTGGCTTGAGCTTCAGCCTTGGGCCCCAGCAAATTTAACACCAGCCCTGGTGACTCCATTAAAACGGCCACAGCTCACTTTGGGGTCCCCACCCACAGTTTGAGAACCTCTGTGACTAATTAATTTTTCTAACTAGATTTTTCTACCACAGTTCATCATCTAGTGCTGATAAGAATCCATATGGCAGGACTATCCTTTACAGAGTAAGATTGATAAAATAGGTGAGACACATCAAAACCTGAGCATTATTAATTATTATTGTTTGTATTACATAGCACCTAGGAGTCCCAGGCATGGACCAGAACCCCATCGTGCTAGGCACTGTACAAATATAATGAAAAGTTGGTCCCTGCTCCAAAGAGCTTACAATCCAAGTATATGAGATGAGACAACAGACTGACACTGGCATATGAGAAAATAATTAGACAATATTGATCAGCACAATAGGCTATGGTCTCAGCAGGCTTTGGTCACACAGCTTGGCTCTCAGTCCTTCAACCCTGTAATACTGGCAAGTCCTCAAGCTACCAACACTTGTATGGATGAAACTGCAGCTGGGTATGCACATGGGATACGTGTGTGAATCACACATGGGCTCACTTGTGGCCACTGAGGGGAAACTGCATCTCTTTGCACTAGAGGAGTTTGTTTCCATGGGCAGCCACCTTTCTGTTGCTCACTCTTTGTGGTTCAGCCAGACTTACACTTCACAGAGCTCACCTGGGTCCAAATCCCTGCTCCAGAGAAGGGATTTGAACCTGGGTCTCCCACATCCCGGGTGAGTGCCCTAATCACTGAGCTATAGGAGTGGGAGGGTTCCTCCCCCTCAGTGTTGTGAATCTAGCCCTTTGTTTTCAAAATTTGTTTGTTTTTATTTTTAAAAAAGTTCAAAATGCCCAAAATCAAAATGAAATGTTTTGTTTCAAGTAAACAAAATGATTAGTGTAGACATCGTGGTGCTGCGATTGGCCTCCAGGAGGTGTCCCAAAATACCCGTTCCGACCTCTCTGGTCATCAGTTTGAACTCTATCGCCCTGCCCTCAGGTGACCAATGGTCATCCCCACCCCGTAAATTCCTTTGGAAATTGGAACATCCCCTTCCTGTCTGCTCAGTGATGCATGCAGTAGTCTCAGCGCATCTCTCCAGGTGGCCATGCCTACTCCACACATCAGGCGATCCCCTGCTTGGAGCAATGCCAAGCTGCTGGACCTCACTGGCATTTGGGAAGAGGAAGCTGTGCAGTCCCAGCTGTGCTCCAACCATAGGAATTATGATACCTACAGACAGATTTCATGATGCATGACAGAAAGAGGCCATGACAGGGACACATTGCAGGGTAAGAGGGGAGGACACCATTGCTGCACACAGGTGAGCTGCCTATGGGTCAGGGTGGAAGCCACAGGCTTGGAGAAGACCCTTCCTTGAGTCCCTGCTCACCCTCAGCAGCGAGATACCTTCCATAATGATCCCCACCTGTGAAAAGCATGGGGACAGGAATGATTATCAGGCCCTCCCTACAGTGCTGGCTCTTCCCAAGAGCCACGTGCCCAGTGTACAGCAGGGTCCGGGAAGAGTGATTTACCCTCCCCCTGTGGTCACTCAACATTTTAGGTGTCTTGTGGCTCATGTGTGCTTGCCTGGGGTCAGCCAGTTAGTGACAGATTGTGTGAGTACTGGCTGTGTTGTAAAGCACTGAATCATTGTTGTCTATGTTGCAACAATACTTCTTCTGTAAAACGTTACATTTAAACTTCACAGAGAAGATCTTGGGAGTCCAGTCTCCCTCTTTGTTATCAGCAGCGGAACAGTTGCGCAGAATTAGAAAGCAGCCAAGAAGAACTAAGGAGGACTTTCTGTGTGACGTTATTATGCACTCTGCCACCGAGAAACAGGAATTGAAGGAGTGGTGGGACAATGAGAAGAGGAACCAAAAAGAGAACACAGCATGCCACAATGAAGCCATGGAGCAACTCTTAAACATTATGGAGCACCAAGTGGATACTAGCTCTTCAAACTGAGCAGCTCCCTGCCCACGGTCCCCTGCAGGCGCTGTCACAAAACTCTTTCCCATGTGCCCTCCAGATACCTCCAACACACTCTTATCAACCTTTTGGATCTAGTCTCTACCTGCGGCATTCCACTTCTCCTTCCTCACAGTCCAGCACTGTGGACTCCCACAACCCACTGCACTCAACAACCATCCCTCTGCAGTTTAGCCCTGCTGAAGTGCAGCATCCACTGCATTGTATTCCAAAGGAGAAGGCTGGATATGATCCCTGGACATATACAATTCTTAGCCATCCCAGGACCCCTACTCCTCCTTCCCTTCCCCCATCCCTGCTGATGTATCTTTTCATTTGACTGTCGCCTCCAGTTGTCGTCTTTTAATAAAAGAATTGCATTGGTTTGAAAGCAATCTTTAGTCTATTAATTGAAAGCAAAAAGAGCACTGCAAAGCAACATACAATTATGTTAACCCCCCTTATTGCATCAGTGTGAATACACAACAGCGTTTTCCCTTTAGCGCTCTCTGAGCGGCAATGTAACTGCAGGTGCTGTAACTCTGCCAGTGTAGATGTGCCCTAAGTCAGTTTAATTACATCAGCCAGGGGTGTGAAAAATCCCTGGGCGATGATATTAAGCCAGTCTATGTCTCCAGTGCAGAAAGCTCTAGGATGACAGAATTATTTCGCTGAGCTAGCTCAGGGAGGTAGATTACCTATGCAGACAGAGACCCCCTCCCATTGGCGTAGGTAGCATCTACACTGAAGTGCTACATTGGCACAGCTGCAGTGGTGCAGCTGTGCCAGTGTAGCAGTTCAAGTGTAGACAAGACCTAAGTTACTTTTGAAAATGGGACTCGGGCTCCTAAATCATTTAGGCACTTTTGAAAATTGTATCCCTTGTCCTTTTGCTGGGATGAGTTGGGAGAGTTCTATTATTAATACCTGCCCAATATGACACTTGTATGGATTTAAAAAAAAAAGTTTGTACATGCACCTAGAGCATGGGAGTGGTGCACTTAATACAGGTTATTAATCATATGCAAACTGTTATTTAATATTACATCATATTATACAGACTGGGCAAGATTCTCACCTGGTATATGTGGGGGAAAACTTCACCAGGTCAGAAAGTGGCTCATGGTTTCTGGAGGAAGTTCACACGCTCTGTTTTATTTTTAATGTTTGCCTCAATGATCAATACTCTGCCCTGGAATTGGTCACAGAGACACTGCATAAAGGCTGATGAGGCTTAAGTGCTCAGGCCTTTGCCGCATGCTGTTATTTCACCATCCATCCCTGTGTAATCACTATCATTCTGTAGAGATTAGGTGTTGTAAAATGAGGACCATGTTTAAAGGTTTTGTGCTTGCTTTTGTAACAATAAATGAGAATGACAAGGCTAGTGGTAGTAATGGTAGAGGCAGTGACAAAAATAAAATCCCCATTGTGGCTGCACTCTAATCTTTATAAATGCTGATCATCTTTTGTCTTCTTAGAGTCCACAGGCTGCCATACTGTTTCAAACCTTTCTTCACAGAAACCCCTTTAAAGTTGAGGCATGACTGAAAGCACACAACAGTGGCACTGAAATAGACCATGTAAGCCTGAGTGTGACAGACACCCCTGCCTGCTCTTGTGAAAATTGTTGTGCATCCATTTGAGGCAACTGATGACATATAGATATCACCTTTGCTCCTTCCCTACCTGAGGACTGAGAGGTAGAGCCTCAATTATGAGACATCCTCAAAGAATTCCTGCCTCCACTGTAGGAATTCACACTCAGGTTTCCATATATTCACAGCCAATGGCCCTTGCTCTCTGAAAAGGGCAGGCTGAGTAACATGGCAGACATGGCTTAGTAAATCTTGGGAAGTGTTGATTTTTAAAGTGAATCTAGGGGTTGTGAAAGGGGATGGGTTGGTAACTATGACGCCCACTATTTCTCCACCAAAGAGATACAGGCCAGACAGTGGCAGTAGTAGCTGCACTACCAGTCAGCCTTATGCCTGTTCTGGAAGCACCATGTCTATGGGAAGGCAGGCAGCTGAGTCTCCATGTCCAGTCTGCCCTTAAAGGCAAGGCATAAATTCTGCCAGCTTTAACAATTGCTTTGATTTCATAGAACTGGACTGAGACCAAGAGAAAAGCTTAGTGAGATCAGCACACCCATCACATAGAAAAAGTGCTTGGGAACGGGAAACAGCTGCTATCAGAAAGGTACCTTTGACGGCATATTCACAAATGAACTGGAAGGTTCATTCCCTTTATAATCACAACTGACAGAAAGAGCTCAGATTCAACTTAAAAACACAATATAAAGTTCCTCACCTATTCCTCAGACTATATACTCAAAACATTTGCTCCTAAAAGTTTCTGGGGACCTTGATGTAGCTGTGACACAGAGGCCCATTTGTGGTTCACTACTCTGTGTCCACAATTCATGTCAGCCCTGACATACTCACTACACCTCACACACTGGTGTCATGATATTTACTTAAAAGTTATCGTAGTATGTAACTGGAAAATTAATAACTCAGTGATCATTCTGGTGTGCCATATATACACGGTGTCTACTAAGGGTTATGGATAGATACTAGAATTATGACTTGAGTGTCTTTAAACCAGGCATGTCAGGGGGACCAGGTAAACAGGTCTGCCCTAGAGAAAGGAATGTGTTTGCTTCGTTAACCAGCCCAGTCATCAGGGAGAGACAATGAAGGTCCATTTACATATCAAGTAAATAAAGCCATCAAGCTAACAAGTGGAGGAGAAGACAGCATGGTGTCCATGCCCCAGTAGGAGAGAGACACTTTATCTTGGTTTTTCTTTTCAAATAATACATGCAAAGGTTTACTGGTCTACAAAGAGGGGCTTGAATCTCAGGCAATAAGCAATTGAATCAACTGATTGTTTATCGTATTATAAAAGTGTTTGGAGTAAGGTATTTTCTGAAAGCTAATGACACATTCACTAGTGTTTAATCATTACAAAATGCCTATATTAACACCATATAAGGAAATATGGCTATTTAATTATATTAAGCTTTAAACTTTGTGGTCAAACATGGAGAAACCCTTGCAGATAGGAGAGAAGGCAGCTATCAAACTGTCTCCAATGAAATTAAGCAACGAGTGACTAAAAACAATGGAAGCCCTATTTACATAGAAATCAGCAAGGGGATGGAAAGCCAACAGGAAGGGAAGAACAGCACGATGACATCTTGCCTCTTGAAATAAGGTCATTGAATTGTGGAAGATATAAACAAAGAGAGAAGCCATCTTTGGCATTCATCACTAGACAGACAAGGAGCTGGAGCTGTTGCTAACTAAGAAAGATGGGTCCTTCAACCAAGAGGGGCGTTGAAGTCTCTGGGAATTGAATATAGGTGAGAAACCCACTTAGGCAAAGATCTTTCATCTGGGAATACCAGGAAAACTAACTTCTTGTACTTCAATGGAAAGTCCTGACTGAGGGAAAGTCAGCCGTGGCTGGGAAGAAGGAAGATTGGTGAGAGAAACCATCTTGAACAAAGCCTGTACCTTGCTAGATTAAATTTTAGACTTTTAGATGCATGTTTTTACTTTTATTAGCTTGTAACCATCTCTAGTTTTATTTCCTTTATTTGGCATCACTTAACCTATGTCCTATTGTTAATACATGTTTTGTTTTTACTATAAACCAACTCAGTGCTGTGTTTGAAGGGAAGGGTGTATTTACCCCAGTTCTGTTAATACGCAATAATGTGCTTTTGTCTCTTTAAAGGACCAGCCATCTTATTATTTCTCTGAGTCATCCAGAAGAGGGCTGCACATTGCAAGGCACACAGCTTTGGGGAAATTTGGGACTGGGAGTGTGTTGAGGTCACCTTGATATTTATAACAAAGGCTGGTGGAAGCCAGAGTGGGGCTCTAGACAGGCTACCGGGATCAGCACGGCAGAACAGGGATGCTTATCACACAGAAACTCAGGGTCTGACTTGTAGGCTGGCTGAGAGAGTCTCAAGCTAGGAGCTACAGCAACAAAGCATTGTAAGGCACCTGGGGTTGCAGGGCAAGTGGTGACAACCCCCTGAACTTGATTGCACCCTGAAGTGTGACAGCCTATGAAGCAACCCTGGGAGTTATATTTGGAGCATATTGAAAAAGAGAATTCTTGCATTTTCTTCTTCTCCTTGTTCATGTACCATCAGGATAAAAAGTATGCCTGAAATTCTAAATATAGTTGTATGCCGCATGCAGAGGGATGAACTCATCGATGATATATGTTACAGATTTGTGATGCATAGCTCATTAGGGTTTTGCTATCTGATTCACCAAGATTTCAATGAAGACAGATTGCTATATATGAAGAGAGGCAAAGAAAATCTGATCAAACTATTTAATGAAGGGACAGACCTTTGCATACAATATGGGACAAGGCAAGCTCATTTAAAAATCAGTGTGTGCAGCTGGTAACCACTGCCCTTATGCCACTGTTTGGCTTGATTGTATTTAGGGAGCTCTCATCATACAGTATCTATTTAATCAAAGAAAAGGAAATTCACACTTGTCCAGGAATTAGGGGCTTCATCACTAATCTAATGGGGGATATTCTTGCAATTTCACTTTCATGCATGTTGGGGAAAAGAGAGCTCTTCGTTTTATCATCATTGACCACACAGATCACCCACTTTGCAGAATCCATGATGACTGCATTCTAGAGAGAGTATGTCCTAAGGGACTGTAATTATTCATCTTTCAGAGGACACAAGATCTATACTACGCAATTGCTGCAGACAAGAATTAGTTTACAGGTTTATCTCATGAGTGAAAGTATAATCCATCTTCACTGGCATGATTTAGTAGGTGCAGCATAAGAAAGGAGATAAAGTGGGTCAAACCTGTTTCAGTTTACATTTATTTGTGCACGTGTTCCTGTTACCCAAAAAGGTGCCACTCAATTCCTCACTGCAGTGAATACATTTTGGTGACCCACAGGAAATTGGTTTTCATAGACTGCAACATCCTATAGCAGATCTGAAAACATTTGGGAGGCACGTGTGCTGAGTTTGGCATTACAGACTGTTCCTGAGAATGCATTACCACTAATGATGATCTGGCCTAATTTCTCACCTGCATAGCTGAAATACAGATACATAGTCAATATTCCTAACTTCAGATACAGAAATGATACAGGAATACAAATTGGATAATCATATTCAGTAAATCATAACCTTTCCAATGATATCTCATGTGAGCCATCTTGTATAAAGTATCTCTCAGTTATTTCATATTCAGATCATAAGCATATTTTCATAAAGAATATGGAATGACATGTCACACCTATTCTAAGAAGTTAGTGGCAATGCTAGCACAGGATTGGTTATGCTATTACCTGTACTAAGGACCTGAACTAGATCCAGTAAGAACTACATCAGAGGTTCGCTCATTTTTTCTTCAAGCAGACCATAACTTGAGAGGATCGTGTTGATTATCTTCTCTCCTTACACTCATGCTCATATAGGCCACCTCCTCTCCTACCCATAACAATAGAACATGTGGCAACTATAGCAATGGCTTACATAGAAAAATAATGTTAGGAAAGTTTAACATAGTTGTGACATCTGCTGATGCAGTATAGCTGCTGACACCAAACAGAAGAGCCAGCTCGGTGTCATCACAGCTCTCTGTGGAGGACCAATGGTACAGGCATCACAGTTTGGGAATCTTCAAGCCAGGTGTTTCAGAAAATCAACCTGAGTTGAACACTTGTGTACTTAATGAAATACTGTGCCCTTTCTCCAACCTCCTTCCTTCCTGAACACTTGTTTTAATAGTTTCGTCCCAATATATTTCTAAAGGTCGTGTGTCCTGCAAGTCCCTACATTCCTTTGTGCACAGTGCATTTTTCTGCATTCTTCCCCTCTTCAGTAATCCCTGTTTTACCTCAAAGACAAATATAGCTTGTCATTTTCATCCTGAAGCATAACACTGTAGAATCATAGACTCAAAAATGTAAGGCTGGAAGGGACTTTGAGAGATCAACTAGTCCAGCCCTTGCTGAGGCAGGACCAAGTAAACCATGACCATCCCTGACGGGTATTTTTCTAATTTGTTCTTAAAAACCTCCAGTGATGGGGATTCCACAACCTTCCTTGGAAGCTTATTCCAGTTTTTATTATAGTTAGAAAGTTTTTCTTAATATCTAACCTAATCTCCCTTGCTGAAGATTAAGACCATGACCTCTTTCACCTTCAGTGGACATGGAAAACAGCTGATCACAATCATCTTTACAGCAGCCCTTAGCATAACTGAAAACTTATCAGGTCTCTTCTCAGTCTTCTTTTCTCAAAACTAAACATGCTCAGTTTTTTTAACCTTTCCTCATAGCTCAGGTTTTCTAAATTTTTTATCATTTTTGTTGCTCTCCTCTGGATTCACTCCAATTTGGCCACATCTTTCCAAATGTGTGGCACCTAGAATTGGACACATCACTCCAGCTGAGATCTCACCAACGCCGAGTAGAGTGGGACAATTAACTACCATGTTTTACATAGGACACTCCTGTTCAGACACAATGGAATATTAACCTTTTCCGCAACTGCATACCATTGTTGGCTTTTGTTCAATTTGTTATCCAGTATAATCCCCAGATCCTTTTCAGCAGTACTACCATCTAGCCATTTTGTAGTTGTGCATTTGATTTTTCCTTCCTACCTGAAGTCCTTTGCTTGTCTTTACTTATAAGTATCTTCTTTCATCTTGTTGATTTCAGAACTATTTGTCAAGGTCATTTTGAACTCTAAAATCCTGTCCTCCAAAGTACTCACAACCCTTCCCAGGGTTGGTGTCAGCAAAGCATTAATAACTACTCTTTGAGTACAGTCTTTCAACCAGTTATTCATCCACCTTATAGTAATTTCAGCTAGACCACATTTCCCTAGTTTGCTTCTGAAAATGTCATGTCAGACTGTGTCAAAAGACTTATTAAAATCAAGATATATCACATCTACTGCGCACACACACACACTAGACCATCAACCCTGTCAAAGCAGGAAATTAGGTTGGTTTGGCATGATGTATTCTTAACGAATTCGTACTCACTTACTTATAATCCCATTATCCTCTAGATGCTTACAAACGGATTAATAATTTGTCCCAGTATCTCTCCAGGTATTGAAGTTAGGCTGACTGGTCTATAATTCCCTGGGTCCTCTTCGTTCCACTTTTCAAAGATAGGGAGTATGAGTATGTCTGCACGGGGGATTTAATGCAATGCTTTTTGATGCGTGTCTGGTAACTTGCAGTACACAAGTCACACCAATAGTGTGCCCATGGGGCATCTGTTCTGTTTTCAGTTCAAATTGTGTGAACTCAGTGGCAGTTTGCTGTAAACTGAGTGAGTAGCATTCTTGGGGGTTTCCCCTGTTTCTTTCTTCACGGCTGAGCAGCGCACATCATGGGATTGTTTTTGTTGTTAACTGTGGGATGCAAAGTGGAAGCCAGGTGGGTTTCTATTTAAAAAAAAAACAACGTTTCTGCTGTCTCTGCCCCATGATTCCTTTCCAGGTGGGCTAGTGCCAGTTTCAAATTGCTGTCTGCCAGTGTGGACCCAGAAATGCATCGTTTCACTATGGTAGCAAGCATGAATATGCAGAGGCTGCTCGGGCTGTATTACAGTATTGAAACCTGGATGCATTTGGCATTGGCACCCACTGTGCCACTGAGCAGATGATGTGGGTGTAGGAGAATATTTAATAGCAGCATCAGCAGATCTCCAGTAACAGGAGAACACTGCAAAATTGTTGTAGCATGACGAGGACACCGAGCTGTTGGAGCTAGAGGACTGGTTCCTGGATCAGCCACACAGTATGCAACATCATTTCTGCACCCAGCAAGCAAGCGTGGAATGATGGGAGAGGATCATTCTGCAGATCTGGATGACCAGCAGAACTGACCCCAGGATGGGGAGGGCTACCTTTCTGGACATATGTGCAGAACTGACCCCAAAGCTTCAGTGACAGTGTACCAACATGCAGTGCCCCATAGCCATAGAGAAGCAGGTAGCCATTGCCATCTGGAAACTGGCTCCCCAAGAATGTTACCATCTGTAGTCAACCAGCTCAGCATTGGGAGATCAACTGTTGGGGCCACAGACATACAGGTCTGCGATGCCATGGATACGATACTGTCTAGCAGAGTTATAAAGATGATAATGCTCAAGAGGGAATGTCTTTGTCTGGCCTAGAGGATAGTGAGTTGGTCCATTGTCACGAGCATACATAAGTTAGTGTAGCTGTAACCATTGAGCCAGGACATTAGCAATAAACCTGACCAAGTGCCTTTGCTATGAGAAAAGTCTGTGGATTTATTGGGTGGTTCACTCAATGTCTGCTGTGGCAGCTGTCTGCTCAGATCTGGGACAGCACATGGTAGAACATACGGGAGAACATGCACAGAACTGAACAGCTGATGACAAGTACAAACAATGAGGCATAAAAGTCAGAAATGGTTACACGAAAAATAAAGATAAGATGTTTATGAATGCCTAACTTAACAAACTATATCAGATTCAAGCAAAGTTTCTCACCACATGCTTCCAGCAGTCTTACTAACCAAAGCCTGTAGGTCAAGACCCCTCCCCCAGAGTCCAGTGCTTGCTTCCTTTTTCTGTTCGGGTGCAGTGAATGCAATAAGAAGGCAGAGAGAAAGGGGTCCCTTGGGATGTTTGTCTCTCCTTTTTATAGTTTAAGTCCCTCTGTTGAAAGAAATTTCCAGTCGGGCACTAGGAACAAAGGGTCTATGTGGAAGGATGTTCCCTGCTGGCTTTTTCTCATTTGTTTGAGCTCTCTTTGTTTCCTTAATGGCTCTGTTTACCGCTTAAATGCAAATTAAGCAGAGCACGCATTCCTTCATTTAGGGCAGACCTCTTTGCCAACCTCAGTTTGGACGAGGCTGTGGGGTCTGGAATATGCATTATCATCATCATACAGGGAAATCTTATAACTTTACATACAATGTTGCAAACATATTTTATCAGGCTGATACAGCCCAGCAAATTGTGAGTTTTCAAATTATATCTTACAAGACATGCCTTGTACAAAAAATATTACAATAATGTGTCGGGTGTGAAGACGTGGGTATATTCTGTCACACTATGTGTCTATCATTTCTCCCCTGCCAGGGTACAGAATTTATAAATAGCAAGAGGTATTTCTCCATGACACTCTAAGAACTGGTTGACCACCACGGGTTACCCACGCAGGGTTGTCTGGAAGGGACTTCACTGACAGGATCTTTCAGAACTCAGTTCAACTTAAACTAATGAAGAAAGGACATTAACCATCTGGAGATTGGAGACCCTGATTATTCTCTGATGCCTTGGTTAATGAAGCCATACACAGGCTGCTTGGACAAAAGGAAGCAAGGGTCAGCAACGTGTCCACGGTAAAAATTTTGAGGTTGGTGGTAATTTTTCAAAAAATTGAATGACTGAATGACATAACCACCCCCCAATGTCTGTCATTAAGTATGGTAATTTTGTCAAGTGTCCGCCATACAACATGGTGGTGGTGACGCCTGGAAGGAATATTTGAACTATCACCTCAGTAGCTGCAGAATGGTGGTCAAATGTGCATTTGGCTGCCTGACAGACAGATGGCGCTGCATATGGAATCACTTGAAAGCAGCAGAAAAAAGTCCCAACCATTATAACTGTCTGCTGTGCACTGCACAATAATTGTGAGAACAAGCCTTAATGATGAATGGGAGGCTGAGGTGCAGAGACTTGCTCGGTGGTTCAAGCAGTCAGCAAGGCATCCCACAGAGAATGCTAACACCCAGGGGAATAGTGTCAGCAATCCTCTTGTTCATATTTTGATTCTCATGCTTGAGCATATGCAGCTGTCTGTCTAGCTGCTGATGGAGGGGGAGGGGGAGGTTGAGGTAGACTGCGAGCAGTGCAGTATTGCTTATGGGTGGTGGAAGGTGGACGTGGTCTATCTACTTTTGTAAAACCGTATGAATTATTTTAGCTTTCTTTAAAGGATTGAATGTGCTATATGCAGTGATGAGTCAGAATGGCCAAAATAGATTTTAAATGGTTTTTATTGTGAACCAACACTAAGAAAGGTTTAATGGAACCCGTGGATAAATAACAGTATCTTTTTTTATTTGAAAATATATTTACCAAAACAATTTACTAACCAAGCAACAACAAACAAAGTTTTACATATGCTGTGAAGTTATTTTCCAGGATGATCCCTCCCATCCCTGACCACAGAAGGGGCTTGCAAACTATATTGGAGGGCGGGGTGGGCTATTCCCTATAATGTGTAAACAAAATTGAGCAAAATTCCTCAGTTTTAAGTTCTGCTTTATCTCCCCTATGGACATGGAAAATGTGAAAAGAAAAACAGACAGAGTCCTGCAATGTGTCTTACAGGGCATTTAAACCACAGCAGGGAACAAGACTGTTTGAGTGCTTGGTACAATGCCCGGGTATATCTCATGTAAACTATGAACACCAGTCAGACTTCTTTTCCTGTAGCCACTGTCTCAATAAACTGTTACATTTTGCACAAATGATTAACTGTGCCACGGGGAGGGGGGGGGGGGGGGGTAGGATAGAGGCCATGACTGCACCATCCTGCCACCCACCAATTTGGGCTGGTGATTAGGATTGTAGGGGGCAGCGTTCGTCAAGGAGGACAGATGAGGGAAGAGGAAAGGAACATAAGCAGATGTGCAAGTGCCCTCCGTGCCACAGTCCTGGAAACTGTTGATAGTTATGGCTTTACCATGAGACAGAATTGCCCAGATGGAGCAGCCACCATTTTGGAAACACGTATGGGGTGGGGTGGAGGGAAGCACAAGAAACATGGAATGACAGAGAGAAGGAGGAAGGGGCTGCATACTCGGAAGGGCTTCTAGCTCACATCGGTCTAAAATGGCTGTGGCTGTGAGGCACTTGGAATAGAAGCTAGAACAACAGTACAGCATAATAATAATAAACAATAAATGGAAAAGATTGTTACTTACATGCTGAAGTTGCCTCCAGGGGAGCTGCCTCTTTGGAACCTGCTGGGTTTCTGGTTTGGGACCCAGGATTGGACGATGAAAGGCAGGAATTGTGGTACTTTAAAGCAGGCCATGACTGTGGCTGACTTTCTAGCTGACTGACATCAGGATCCTGGGTCCCAAAAATATCCTGGCTCTCAGGGGGCAGCTCCTCTCTTGCTCATCCTCCAGTGGGTCTAGCCAGTCATCCTTGGTGTAGGGGAGAGGAAGGCTAGCAGGCTCCTCATGGTGTTTGGGACAGGTTATGTTATAATTGTGTAGGATTCTATCCATTTCATCATATGCCAGACTGTCTCCTTTTGTCCCTCTTTTCAATGTACTTACTCCTGAGCTACTTGCACTTTACCTAGCACTGGTCAACATCCCAGTCATGTCCCCTCTCGGACACCTACTTGACAATGTCCACAAAAAGGTCCCTATTCCTGTGTCTGACCACAAGAACGACCTGCACCAGAGCTTCTCCCCACAAGTCAATGAGATGCAGAATCTCAACACAGCTCCTGGCAGCTGCATGAGGCAGGCTGTGAGGCTTTTGGAGTGCTATCTCGCTTGTACTGCAAGAATGCTCACACACTCAGATCCAGGAGCAAATGGGCAAATTATGGCTCCACACCAGCTTTTAAAGTGGGGAGAGGAAGTCCTGGAAACTTGACAACGGAGCAGAGCGGGCACACAAACAAATGGACAGGTCGATCTGCAAAACACTGTGGTATAGCTGTTGGGAGCATGGGGAAAAGTGGTGTGCAGCAATTGCGTCCACATGAACAACAGACCACATTAATTCAATTTGCAGCAAACATAGTCCACTTGGCAAGAGGACTCCAGAGTTCACAACAAATGCAGTGTTAGTGAGCAGTGATGGACTGTGCCATATGTACACAACCATTTTCAAACTCGATTAACTTGGTTTGATCCACTTTAAAAACCCCATGTAGACCAGCCCTACGTTTGCCCTTCTCCAGTCCCATCCTCCATGAACCCTCGAAGATCATTGCTGACAGTTTCAAGATTGCTTCAGCTAGTTCCTTAATTACTGTAGGATGAATTTCATCAGGCCGTGCTGACTTGAATTGATCTAACTTATCTAAATATCCAGTGTTTCTCAAACCGGGGGTCCCAACAAAAAAAAGGGAGCCACAGGACTGTTGTAGGGGGGGTTGCAAGAGTGGTGGGTGCTGGCTGGGCATCCTGCTCCAAAGGCAGCGTCACCACCAGCAACAGTGTAGAAATAAGGGTGGCATGGTATTGGGGAGGGGGGTGAGGTCATCAAGCCTGAAATATTTTCAAAGGGGATCCCAGCAAAAAAAGTTGGAGAAGCCCTACCTGTTCTTTCCCTGTGTTACTCAACAACCTGAAAAATGCATATTTCTGGAATAAATCTTGCTAAACTCAACTGTCTGTGGTCATACAGTCCAGCTTTACCCGCTTAAAGGTGAATTCATATGCTTTCAAAAAAGCTACTGAAAGCCCTAGATTATTAACATGATTCCACACACAGAACTAAATGTTTTAATTAGATACATTAGAAATGAAAATAATAGAAAATCAGTTCCAGATGCACAAATACTACAGCACTTGGTGCATTATAAATTATCAGAATTAGACAGGCTAGAGATACAGAAACTAACCTCTATAGATCTATACTCAGTGATCTGGGTTTCCCTTGTTGCACAGACTGACATCCTTGACTCTGAATGAAGCACAAGGAGTAAAGCTCTGTACCCTGGTTTTGGTCTTTGACATCAAATCAACTCTAGTAAGTCTTTACAAATTAAAAACAACCAAAAATATTAAAATATCCGTTTGAAATTACAAATAAGTACACTAAGTAGAGATGGGCATAAACCAAAATCCTAGATCCACCCATGATAAAGTTCTGGATGTCACATGTCTTGATTGAAATGTTGTAAATGATTCCTAAATATAATGGGATAAATCAAAACACTGTATCTGAACACTGCTAAACTTTGTGGGGTAAGGTCCAGATCCAAATTTTGTAGCTTGAGACTATCTTAAATTTGAAGCATACACACAATGACTTTATTAAAGAGAGACCAGAGTTTATTTCATTATATATATATATATACACACATACACACACACACACACATACATATATCAGGGCTGTCAATTAATTGTAGCTAACTCATGCGATTAACTCAAAAAAAATCGTGATTACTTAATCGCACTTATAACAATAGAATACCAAATGAAATTCATTAAATATTTTTGGATGTTTTTCTACATTTTAAATATTGATTTAAATTACAACACAGAATACAAAGTGCACAGTGATCACTTTATATTATTTTTTATTATAAATATATGCATTGTAACAATGATAAACAAAAGAAATAGTATTTTTCAATTCATCTCACACAAGTACTGAAGTGCAATCTCTTTATCTTGAGAGCGTAAGTTACAAATGCAGATTTTTTTTTGGTTACATAATTGCCTTCAAAAATAAAATAGTGTAAAACTTCAGAGGATATAACTCCACTTAGTCCTACTTCTGCTGCCTGCTTCTTATTTACAGTGTCACCTGAAAGTGAGAACAAGTATTCACGTCACTTTTGTAGCTGGTGTTGCAAGGTATTTATGTGCCAGATATGCTAAACATTTATATGCCCCTTCCATGCTTTGGCCACCATTCCAGAGGACATACTTCCATGCTGATGATGCTCATTAAAACAATAATGCGTCAATTAAATTTGTGACTGTACTCCTTGGGGGGAGAATTGTATGTCTCCTGCTCTGTTTTACCTGTATTTTGCATATATTTCATGTTATAGCAGTCTCGGATGATAACCCAGCACATGTTCATTTTAAGAACACTTTCACAGCAGATTTGACAAAATGCAAAGAAGGTACTGATGTGAGGTTTGTAAAAATAGCTCCAGCACTCGACCCAAGGAGTGTGGAATATGCTTTTAGAAGTCTTAAAAGAGCACCATCCTGATGCGGAAACTACAGAACCCAAGCCATCAAAATGGAAAATCAACCTTCTGCTGGTGGTATCTGCCTCAGATCATGAAAACTGTCGCAACCCTAAACCTACGCTCAAACATGGCGTATGCATGGCCAATTGTCAGTCAAAAGGTCACATTGGTACCATGTGCAACACCGTAGTGCTATGTGCTACCCTATGGTGCGGTGTGCTACATTATAGTGCCGTGTGCCTATTCTCGAACCTTCTGTCTGGTCAAAAGGTCAAGTTGGTGCCGTGTGCTACACTATGGGGCCGTGTGCAAAAATACAGGGCTGTGAGCAAAGGGTAGTGTGCCGGGTGCCGCTCCTATTGATGTAGAGGGCACCAGCTCGGAACCTGGTTGGTGAAGGAGCTAGGGACCAATCAGACGCTGACACGAGTAACAGTCTTCAAATAAAACTATGTCTCACGCCAAAAATGGAGGAGTATCCACGTTAGCTGAAAGGCCTGATCATCCTTTCAGCCAGGGTCTCCTCTGGATTTTGCCAGCTTGTGTCGTGTCGATTTTTTCTTTTGGATTACTTCTCGTCATGCCCTTGGTGTCTGTACTGCTGGTCAGCTGCGCCTGGAGTGTGGTATGTGCATTTTGCTTTCTGTAAATACTCTGTTCACTCAGCCCCTTCCTTCCTTCTTTCTTCTTCCTTTCTCTCCTTTTCTTGGTATAAAATTGTGGATACAGTATATGAGAGTCAAATTGTTGTATTGATTGCTATTGTAGTTGGTTGGTGTATTTTGCAATATTCTGTTAATGTGTGTACAGTTTACTTAGTTTTGTGTATCTGCTCTGGATTTTAGTGAGCAGTTGATTATAAATCTCTTGGTTTCTTGTTGTCAGATGTAAATAGACTGTTTCGAGTTGTGTGTGGTTTTATTCTGATAGTATTTCTAGTTGATAAATTGCCTCTCCCCGGCCCAAGTTGTAACTTATCCCCGTTAATAAACAGCCACGTGGTTTGAAATTTCATTCTGTCATGTTTTAATTTTCCTCTCTCAATCAAATACTTACTCGAACCTGCATCTGTCTCGGACAAAAATGAACATGCATCAGTCTGCAGTGCTATGGATCATTATCAAGCAGAACCCATCATCAGCATGTACCCATGTTCTCAGGAATGGTGGTTGAAGCACGAAGAGACATATGAATCTTTTGTGTATCTGGCACGTAAATATCTTGCGATGCTGGCTACAACGGTGCCATGTAAATGCCTGTTCTCACTTTCAGATGACATTGTAAACAAGCAAGAAACAGGTAGCATTATCTCCTGCAAATTGTAACCAACTTTGTTTGTCTGAGTGACTGGCTGACCAAGAAGTAGGACTGAGTGGACTTGTAGGCACCAAAGTTTTACAATCACTTTATACAGTTAAAAGTGTATTAAGTTTAGAATCTAACTTACTTTTCACTATTTAAGTTGTTTGTCCAATGTCTGTATTGCAGTCAGTGACACTGATTTATTTATAGTCACTTTCACTTTTCCATTTACTACCAAAATGCTACAGAGCTTCAGCTGCAAAACACTGCAAAGAAATATTTACACATACAAAAAAAAAAAATTAGAGCATTTTCAGTGAGTACCAGGCTTTGCAAGACTGAAAAAGAACTAACTAATTTTTGGACCTCAACTACATGCACAATATCCTTTCAATGAGACAGGCCCTAAAAAAAATTATTCATTTATTTTAAAAGCTTTTCGGTTCACCATGGAGTTTTCATGCAGTTATAAGATGGCAAATTGCAGCACATATTGATTTGTCTACACTCATACACTGCTATTTCCCTATATCTGCCACCACATTACTGTAGTTTCCCACTGACATCTACCATTCTTTGGCATTTTTCTGGGAACCTGCCCACTGTGCTTCATTCTCTTCCTTTTACTATTCCATCCCTCCCATAAACACATCAATGGCTTCCTGGCAACAGAAGCATTTTACATACCATGGGGGCCTTCAAGAAAAGTTTATGAAGTGAGACCACAATTTGCTTCTAGCCCTGGATTCAGGAGCGGGAGAACAGTTATGCTCTTTATTTCTGGACCTTTCCAAGACCTATAGATATACCACCATGCCTTCTGGTGCCTAGATGATGTTAGCTGTCAAAACCCCTAGAAGTCTGACACAGTCAAAACTCCCACTCAGGGGTGGCTCTAGACATTTCGCCGCCCCAAGCACAGTGGCATGCCGCGGGGGGCGCTGTGTCAGTCACCAGTCCCGCAGCTCCAGTGGACCTCCCACAGGCGTGCCTCTGGAGGGTCCGCTGGTCCTGCGGCTTCAGTGGAGCCGCGGCACCAGGGGACCCTCCGCAGGCATGCTTGCAGGAGGTCCACTGGAGCCGTGGGACCAGCAGATCCTCCTCAGGCATGCTGCCAAAGGCACCCTGCCTGCAGCCCTCCCAGCGACGGGCAGAGCACCCCCTGCGGCATGCCGCCCCAAGCACACGCTTGGCATGCTGGGGCCTGGAGCCGCCCCTGCTCCCACTGAAGTCAGCGAAAGTTTTGCCCGAGTAATGATCTGGGGTTTGGGTCACTGTGAATAATACACAATTTCACAAAATGACCAACACTACATGTAATACCCTGTCTATATCGCTGTCAGTGGGGATTATGAATCTATGGCCTGAATCTTAGGCCTGTGACCCTTACCCAGTTTTACATATTATGCTTTGCTTAAATAGAGTAAACCGGTAACCGTGGAGCTGTTAAACAGTCAATGCCTCTTAAGAAAAATACTGAACAGGGAGTGAGTGGTTTAGGAGGTGGCTATAGGGCTAGAGAGCCTTTCACCACTGTGTTGCTGGCTCCAGTCCAGCCATGAGCAGATTTTGATAGTGATATGTATATAGACACAGCGTGTCTGAAGCACATTTCATGTTCCCAGTGAAGGAGTGTCCACATAACAAAAATTGGCACTAACTGGCCAGAGGCAGCAGCTAGAACAAGGAATTAACCAGCAGGAAGGAAACCAAACTATTCCCTAAAATTATCCCTCCAGTTCAGGAATAAGACAATGGTGGGACACTGAGGAAAGCTTGTACTGTCACAGTCCATTTCTTTGGATGGAGGACTTCGGGATGTAAGGCTGACAATCCAGCAGCTTTCAGGAGTCCTGAATTCACACAAACATTTACCTTTAAAAAGGAAAGAATAAGATTGAACATCACCAGATAACAGATAAATGTATCTGTGACACACATCCATAAAGCCTTCTGACAACATACATTGTACCTGTGCCACAAGACATATTGTGGTGCATGTGACCACTAGATAGGAATAATGTACCATATCCTGAGGGGTTTTCTCAGTCCACACTGGAGCAAAATTCCTGCTGATTTCAACAGGAACTTTGCCTGAGTATGAAATTCAGGATTTGGCTCAGAAAAGTATTACAGGACCCTCATGACCATTCGCAATGCACAAAACCATCACAGCTCCCTTAGCTTTTCCATTAACATCAGTATTTATGTTGCAGTAGTACCCAGAAGCACCAATCAAAATCAGGACCCCATTGTACAAATATACAAATATAGGTTTCTGGCCCTCAGTACTTTACAGTCTAATTTTAAAAAGAGACACTACATGAGGGTGATGAACAATAGGTGGGGACAAGGAGGGAGAACTAGGATAACTGCAATACAGAGGCACAGCTAAATAGAGCACCTATGTCCAGTGCAGAATGGCGTAGACTCAAATTCTTTGGGACAAGGATTATTTTTTTGTTCTGTGTTTCTAAAGTGCTTAGCACAATGGGGTCCTGGTCCATGAGTGGGAATCCTAGGCACTATGAAAAAACAAATCATAAATACAACAATAATAATAATGTCATTCAAAATTAGTATTAGCAATCCCTCTATCTGTCCATTATCAGTTTATAATTACCAGTATAGCCATCACAAACTGAGAGAGCAAATAGGTCACTCTTACTAGGAGTGGGCAGACTGTATCTGGAGACCTCAAAATTCCAGAACAGCCATACCTGCAGAATCGTAATCTATCCCCCAAGCCACTCCGGCCACCATCTCCCCTGGGAATGGATCACTGAACCATGAGCTTCCTTGGCCAGCTGCAGAGAAGTGGCTAGCCTCAACCTTCCCCCCAGAACCCCGGGGATGGGCTCCTGGGCCTCTGCTGAACAAAAAACTTTGCAGCATTCTGCAGCTTTGAATACGGCTGGTTCTGGCAAGATCCTATTGTTGTTATTATTTATTTATATTACCGTAGCACTTAGGAGCCCAAGTCATAACCTGGTCCCCATTGTGCTAGGTGCAATGCAAACAAAGGACAAAAAAGATGGTTCCTGCCACAAATCCTTCCTCAGCCATTGTCCCCAGCCCCAAGTAATCAGAACGAGCAACATAAATTGCAAAACAAGAAAACAAAACTAAATCACAATGATATTACTAGGCTGTGAGTGAAAGAAAGACAAAGCAACTGATGTGTAACCACTCTTGTGTAGCCTGACACCATTATCTGTCAAGCTAATGCACTAGATCTATAAATATTCTCTGCTTCACAGGGTATTGAACTTGCTTTACCTGACAGGCTGCTGGAGGAAATTACGAAGGGATGGGATCTCCACTCTATATATCCTTGGAATGGCCCTTGGTATAGTGCTAGTCACAATCAGAATAAAATCAAAGCCCCTAGAAATTAACTCCAAGGCTCTGTTGTACATTAGCCTAAAGAAGAAAGGTCCTTCAAACAGATTAGGGGCTTGATCTCCCAGAGGAGCCATCCATTGACGAAGCCATCACCATTTGTGTTAAAGCTCAGAGACATCCAGCGTTGGAAAAAAACGCATGAAAAAAGAGGAGCGTACAGACAGCAGTGATCACCATCCTGCCACTACCCCAGGAGCCAAGGTTTCCCATTAGGAAAATCTTGGTACTTAAAGAGAAAAATGCATTTACACTTCAAGGCTTCTGCGGAGTAACCATAGAGACATGTTAATGGAATAATCACACCAGCTATGTAGGGGCTTGTGCTAGTTTGTGCAAAGGGGCTTTTTGTATGTTCCAGCCTCTCTGCCAATGTTAAAATAATAATTTGAAACATTGTTTAAGACTTGGGTGGGGGGGAAGAATTTCTAGGCACTTTTCATATCTAAAAATAGATTTCTTATTTCAAGTTAAACTTCTTCAAAGATGGCTTCCAGCAACAATAAATTTCTTTGACTCTTTACAAATCAGAAAATATTCTGGGCCAGATCTGCAACTAGTGCAAATCAGCATAGCTCCGTTGAAGTTGATAGAGCTGGGTTGATTTATAGCAGCTAAGGATGTGGTCTATTAATGCCAATGTATTATGGAACATGCAGCAATTTTGGAACACCACCGTGATCACAGCTTTTTCTCTCTGTGATTAGGGTGACCATATTTTCCCAAAGGAAAAAGAGGACACTCCTGAGCTGGCCAAAGGCCTGCTCACCTCCCCCACACAGGGTGGCCTAAGCCTTTCCTGCCTCCCACCAGCACAGGGTCAGCCTGAGGTTCTCCCCCTCCACACATTCCTCTGCACCCTGCTAGGGGTTCCACCCTACTTTTTTGACAAAGCTGGGCATTTGCCCAGTTTGCTCTTGACAGCTGATGATAGTTGCCAAGAGCAAACAGGACAAATGTCCAGTTTTGTCAAATAAGGTTCGGATAGCCAGGACAGGGCCTAAAAAGGGACTGTCCTGGCCAAAACGGTACATATGGTCACCCTACTATGTGATCCTACTGCATAAAGTAAGTAAACTAAGTCTCCCTCCCAGCTAGGTTTAGTTCTCAATTGGATGCACAAAGTACATTGTAGTATGTGCATGTGAGCTTGGTACAGGAGCAAAATCCTGATCTATTTTTTTCTGATTTTATTCACCAGAAGACACAGCGACCTTTGCTGCATATTCATCAGTCAGTACAGGCTGAACAAACAGGTTTATTATAGTTTCTATATTTACAGGAACCAAACATCCATTATAACTTTTCCTGATTGGCTCCTTTGATAATTCTGTCACACACATACCTCAGAATATTCTTAGTCCCTGCTGTTCTGTTAGCACACGACACTTTAGCTGTCAATTTCTTTGCTTTTGTGCTGTGTGTTCTCATGATATATGGAGCTACCAGCCTTAAACAACAGGTATTTATTAGGGAGAATAGCTACAAACAAAACAAGTGGGCTTCCATGTTTGTGACAAGTGACCACACCTTTTCAGGAACTCCAAGCCAGAACAGAGACATCTAGAGGCCAAACAGCATCACTACAAGTACCTTACTATTACAAGCAGCAGAGAATCCTGTGGCACCTTATAGACTAACAGACGTTTTGGAGCGTGAGCTTTCGTGGGTGAATACCCACTTCGTCAGACGTGACCACACCTTTTCAGGGCAGTATATATATGCTAGCAAGCAAGCTAGAGATAACGGGTTTGTTCATGTCAGGAGGGTGAGGCCCTGTTCTAGCAGTAGAGGTGTTTGAAAACAGGAGGAGAACTGGTTCTGTATTGGGCAAGCCATTCACAAGTCTTTGTTGAGTCAGTGAGGCTGATAGTGTCAATTTCGCAAATGACTGAGCATCAGCTAGTAGAGAAATGCTGAGCTTCAGTTCATTTGCAAGTTGACACTATCAGGCTCTGCGACTCAACCAAAGACTTTTGACATGGACTTGCCAATTTACGAGAACCAGTTTGCTTCCTCCTCTTTGGTTTTCAACTTACTGCTAGACAGGGCCTCACCTCCTGACTGAACTAACCTCGGTTATCTCTAGCTTGTTGCTTAGCATATATTACCTGCCCCTTGGAATTTCCACTACCATGCGTTTGACGAAGTGGGTATTTTCACCCACGAAAGCTCACGCTCCAAAACGTCTGTTAGTCTATAAGGTGCCACAGGATTCTCTGCTGCTTTTACAGATCCAGACTAACACGGCTACCCCTCTGATACTTTACTATTACAAGTGGTCTACCGCTGTAATGTGATTTCCTTTGTATGGATAGCATAAAAGGCAGTTCATGAGTTGTGCTGTGGACTGAGGCAAGGAGCACACAGAACCCAAATGGCTTCAGCAAAGGTAAGTGCTATATAGATAATTGCAAGAGCTGGTCAAAATTTGTAATTGAAAATTATTTCCAGTGGAAAACAGTTCTTTTTCTAAAATGAAAACTGTTGTGAAAAAATTTAATTTCTTTCAGAAAATTCCAGATTTTTCATCAAAAAACCAGAACATTTCCATAACAAAGTAAAAGTTTTTCTCTTTTGAAAATTTCCAACGAAAATACTTAACATTTTTTGATCAGTTCTAACAATACCTCTAGGCGCTAAAGGAATGTGCACACTGCTATTTTTAGCATGCTAGTTTCAGTCCCGCTAGCACTTGTGTGTCTGCCTGAGCTAGGATGCTCACTACCAGGTGCAGCGTAGGCATATCCTTAGTGCCTAACAGCACATCTTCCCTCCTTGAACATCAGAAATGTTATTAGCATTGAAAAGCCCCAACAAGAGCTAGTATATCAGAGGATGTTAAACAGCAGCTATTTAAGTTAGACATTTTTTAATCAGCAAGTCCAGATAACTTGCATCTAAGAGTTTTAAAAGAACTGGCTAAGGATTGCACTGGACCAGTAAGGTGGATTTTCTGTAAGTCTTGGAACACTGCAGAAGTTTCAGAAGACTGGAAGAAAGCAAACATTGTGTCAATATTTAAAAAGGGGAAAGGGATGACCCAGGTAATTATAGGCCTGTCAGTTTGCCCTTGATCCAGACAAGATAATGGAGTGACTGATATAGGACTCAATAAAGGATTAAAGGAGGGCAATACCATTAATTAATAATAGTGAGGTCAGGCAGGGATTAGTTTTTGGCTCTGCACTATTTAACATATTGAAAGAAGAAAGAAAACATAAAATCCTCCCTGATAAAGTTTGCAGATGACACTAAAATTGGGGGAGCAGTAAATAATGAAGAAGGCATGTCACACTGAAACAGTGTGACCTGGATCACTTGGTAAGCAGGGTGCAAGCAAACAGTATACGTTTTAATACAGCTAAATGTAAATGTATACATGCAGGAACTAAGAATGTAGGCCTTACTTACAGGATGGGGCAATCTATCCTGGAAAGCAGTGAATGAAAAAGATTTGGGCATATGGGGTGGATAAACAGCTGATCATGAGGTCCCAATGAGACACTGTAGCCGAACGGGCTAATGTTATTCTTGGACACAAGCTTGTAAGGACAAAATCAGAAAGGTTATGGCACAAAATGAATTACACCCAACAAAAGATATAAAAGCCAATAAGAAGAGGTTCTATAAATACATTAGGATCAAGAGAATGATGAAGGAAAGCATAAATCTGCTACTGAGCAGGGAAAGAGAGCTAATGATGGATTACATCAAAAAGGCTGAGGTGTTTAATACCTATTTTGTTTCAATTTTAACTAAAAAGTAGGGCTGTTGATTAATCACAGTCGATTAACGTGATTAACAAAAAGATTAATTTGGACTAAAAAAATCGTGATTAATCGCAGTTTTAATAGCATTGTTAAGCAATAGCATACCAACTGAAATTATTAAATATTTGTGGATGTTTTTCTACATTTTCAAATATGTTGATTTTAATTACAACACAGAATACAAAGTGTATAATACTCAGTTTATATTATAATTTTTATTACAAATATTTGCACTGTAAAATGATAAATAAAAAATAGTATTTTTCAATTCACCTCATACAAGTACTGTAGTGAAATCTCTTTGTCATGTAAGTGAAACTTAAAAAAATATAGAAATTTTTTTGTTACATAACTACACTCAAAAACAAAACAATGTAAAACTTTAGCGCCTGCAAGTCCACTCAGTCCTACTTCTTGTTCAGACAATCGCTAAGACAAACAAGTTTGTTTACATTTGTGGGAGATAGTGCTGCCTGCTTCTTATTTACAGTCACCTGACAGTGAGAACGGGTGGTTGCATGGCACTTTTGTACCCAGCATTGGAAGGTATACTGGATATGCTAAACATTCATATGCCCCTTCATCCTTTGGCCACACTTCCAGAAGACATGAGTCTGTGCTGAAGATGCTCGTTAAAAGAATAATGAATTAATTAAATATGTCACTTAACTCCTGAGGGGGAGATCTGTATATCTCCTGCTCTGTTTTACCCACATGCTGCTATAACTTCATGTTATAGCAGTCTTGAATGATGACCCAGCACATGCTGTTCATTTTAGGAACACTTTCGCTGCAGATTTGCCAAAACACAGAGAAGGAACCAATGTGAGATTTCTAAAGATAGCTACAGCACTCAACCCAAGATTTAAAAATTTGAAGTGCCTTCCAAAATCTGAGAGGAATGAGGTGTGGCGCATGGTTTCAGAAGTCTTAAAAGAGTAACACTCTGATATGGAAACTACAGAACTCAAACAACCAAAAAGGAAAATCAACCTTCTGCTGGTGGTATCTGCCTCAGATGATGAAAATGAACATGTGTTGATCTGCACTGATCTGGATTGTTATCGAGCAGAACCCGTCATCAGCATGGACGCACGTCCCCTGGAATGGTGATCGAATTATGAAGGGACATATGAATCTTTACCACATCTGGCACTTAAATATCTTGTGACATCGGCTACAACAGTGCCACGTGAATGTCTGTTCTCACTTTCAGGTGACATTATAAAAAGCTGGCAACATTATCTCCTGCAAATGTAAACAACTTGTTTGTCTGAGCTATTGGCTGAACAGGAAGTAGGACTGAGTGGACTTGTAGGCTCTAAAGTTTTAATATTGTTTTATTTTTGAATGCAGTTTGTTTTTGTTCATAATTCTACATTTGTAAGTTCAAATTCCATGATAAAAAGATTATTCTACAGCACTTGTATTAGGTGAATTGAAAAATACTATTTCTTTTGATGTTTACAGTGCAAATATTTGTAATAAAAATAACTATAAAGTGAGCACTGTACACTTTGTATTCTGTGTTGTAATTGAAATCAATATATTTGAAAATGTAGAAAATACCTAAAAAAATGTAAATAAATGGCATTCTATTATTAACAGCACAATTAATCACAACCATTCCCCCTCCTCCTCCTCCAGAGGCCAGCTGAGGCCCCCTCACTGGCCCAGACACTCACACACACCCCAGAGCCCGGCTAAGGGCCCCCACCCCAGCCCAGGCACTCTCAGACCCTACCCTCCTGGAGCCCAGGGATCCAGAGGGAGAAACAGCCTTTTGCTGGCTCCCAGACTTGCACAGAATTTACTGTGCACTGCTGCTTTCTTCCTTTAGCATGCTGGGAACTGCAGTTGCTGGGAACCCTCCAGTTCTCTCCACCTCCCCCCAGCCATGTCTTCTATTTGCAAGCTGGGCTGTGTCAGATCCAGCAGCCCCTAATGGTGACCAAAATCTCTGCAGCCCATTTCTTGGGGAAAAAGGGAAATTCTGCGTGCCCAAAATTAATTTCTGCAAAATTCTGCATTGCACGGTGGGTGCAGTATTCCTCCAGGAGTAATGTTTAGAATACCAAGTCCCAGGCATATAAGCTTTCTCATCAACATGGCTCAGTCCCTCTAAAGCTTTCACCAGCACTGCCAACTGATGCCAGATAGCTCTTAAGTTCTCTCCTTCACACTGTTTGAGACACAGTGATAGGAGTGGAACTTTCTCTAGAGAGGTCTGAGGTATGCTAGCATGCTAGAACTTTTGTAAAGAAAATTCACTGTATCCCTAGGTTATCTCTTCCTATGCAGGAGACATTTTTCATGCAACATAAAAGGTGACAATAAAAGCCAAAGCAGTCAAAGGTCTTCTGAGTCTGACTCAGCACCATCACCAACACATGCTATGAGATCAATAAGGAAAATCTTAACAAGAACTTTTATTAAAGCAGGTCATAACTTTATCTAAACTTGCATTCCAAAATTTGAAAAGATATGTGTCTTCTTGCTGGTGACTCCTGAAAGATACTACAAAAGAAGAACATGCACAGTGTGCACTGAGCTCCCATACTAGCAAACCTAGTGCAGTCTACAAATCACCATGGTAAGGACTGATGTTTGAGAAATGAGAGTATACTGAGTGCTAAATAAATGGAGTTTGTTAACATGACCTCGCAGTCTGAAAAAAAAAAATGAGAACTGGTCACTTGTGTGTCCTTTACTACTAACAGTCAATGTTGATTCTCCTCTAGTTCAAGTGACAGGAACGTGTGCTTTGGAGCAGGCAAATCTGAGCGCCATCTCTGCTGCTGTCGTGAAGTTCTGAATAACTACAGTGTGAAGCCTGGTATCAACTATGAAGCTGTAGTTGGCCAAGGATTTGTTACAACATCAAGATCTTTGCAAAGTGTGTTAAGGACAGAGTGAGAAGAGGATTAATTGGTTCAGAGGATTGGTAAAGAGATAATGTAAAGAGCTTGCTACCTCTTGACCAATGGTTATAAGCCAGGCTAAACCAACTGTGACTGGAAGTTGTCATTGCCTGATGGCTGTCTAGTCTCTTATTTGTAACAAGCTGGTGATCACCATCCTTCTCCCAGTGGACAGTTGTCTGTATCAGAAACATCAGCACAAGTGACAGCAGTTCATTACTTGGCAGCCCTAATTGATAGAGATTGAAGTGCTGAATGGTCTTGGAGGGAAAAATAACTTCTCATTGTTAGAGATGTTGTCTCTAGGTCTGACCAGTCATTGTGGGGAAGTCTGTACTGCCACTGCCCATACTGTACCTATTCCATGGATATTAATTATAGCAAACTTCAATGGCTTCAGAGTGGTAAGTCCGATACTCTTCATAAATATTCACTGATATGAAAATGTAAGTGGAAAAACTTCCTTTTGTTGGTTTAAGTCATGCCATTCAAGTTACAGACACACATGTATCTTAGATCTGTAAGTACTTTGCTCTGGCTACTAGGAAAATAGAAATAAGTTGATAAGTTTTTCTATTGTGGAATAACAGGTAACAACATAAAAGATGAGTGATTTACAGTAAACTGGTTTTTCCCCTCTCTTTGTTGAGTTCTACTCCTGTAATTCGACAGAGACCACTATTTCCTTTATAATCCCTCCCTCTAAGTGCTGGCATGTAGAGATGGGGAACTCATTTTGCTTAATTTTGGAACCTTTTGAACTTGGACAATTCCTGTCAGAGTTAACTGGCATGTTACTGGGTTTGCATTCTGTTTAGGAAAGAATGCAAAAAAAAAGAGGGAAAAGAGGGAATGAGAGAAATCCAAAGGAAAAATAGGGTGAAAATGCAGCAACAGAGCAAGGATAGAGGGGAAAAGAAATATGGAGAAACTGAAAAGGGAAGAGAAAGAAGGAGAAAAAACTCTATAAAAAAACAAATGAGGAGCAGTACTATACCCTGCATAATGAGCACACTCGTGTCATCCTAGTTTCTGGGTGTTCTTCCATCCCTTAACAAAAGCACAGGCTGCCCCTTAGCTGGATTAAAAAATTTACATATACTTATTTATTTATGTGTTTATTTCAGTTTTCAAGAAATAAAATAAATTCAAAACAACTTAAAAGCACATGCACCAATCTTTTTAAAATCATAGCTGCCTATATAAGACAAAGCCCCTCATATCAGTACGTCTGGTCACCCTACTCCAGCTACATGATACTTCCTCCAATATACCCAACCCTAGACCTCAGCTCCCCACCCCTTCCCCAAACATCCTGCAAAAGAGAGAGGCCCCCAGTTTCTAAGAGACTGAGCTAAAACCCAAAAGAATGGGTTTTGGATCACTAAGCTATTCACTTTTGTGTTCTAATGAAGCCAGAGGAAAGCACATGAAGATTAGAGAGAGCTGCACCTCTTTATGTGTAAAATTACTTCAAAGTTATGACTTAAACCGGCAAAAGGGAGGGAAAACTCAGTCCTCCCACTCCATATATATCTATATATTAATTATACCACTTCTGAGAAAAACATAGGTCAATATTAGAGGGGGAATAGTTTGTGAGTTTGAAAAGCCTGAAAAAATAGTTTGCGGGATTCATCTGTTTCTACTGACTTCCTTTTAACAGAGTGACAGCATCTGGTATTATCTTATTCTAATTTTCTCTTGAGTTAAAATACAACAGTATTAACAATAAGTTTATCAGAAGAGCCAAATATATCTGTATCCCCAGTTTATCTATACCTTTCTATCTTGAAGAATTTTCTACCTCAGCTGAGCACCAGCTGGAAGATAAATTCTTGCAATGGAGCCTTTTCTGCTTAATCCCTTAATCTTCTCAGCATCCTCAAACACCAGGACTTCTCTTTCAAACTCAGCTGGAAAGTAACATCTGTTTGAAAGCACTGTTGAAAGAGAGGAGCACCAGAGGGAAATCCCCCAAGGTCTGAGCTCACTCTCTCAGTAATTTTCCCTCAGTGATTCTAGTTAAAGACAATGGCACTGGTAGGCACTGGTAGCCCCCGTGGTTGGAAGATTTCCTGATTCCACTTATATCACCTCTCCCTCCCTGTTATAAAACTAAACTGCTGCAAGTAGAAATGTTAAATGTCAACAAGCCCACAGGGCTGTATTAACCCCATGAGCCCTAACATTATGGGGGCCCTTCTCTGTCCAAACACCACACCCATAACCCTTTATTCATGTATTGTAATGTTTTATTTTCACAGTTTAGCAGCTTTTTTCCAACCTCTCATACCAGCTCCCAATGCCACGGCTCTATCATGCATAGCTGGCACAAAGCTTCAGTGCCTCCTCTAGGCTGTCATAGATACAAACTGCATATTAGCTGAGCAGCAACTTCTCAGGGTCCCCCGACTACCTGCCTGGCTGCCTCCAAATCCCCTGGCCCAAGATTCCTGGGTCCCTTGGTTAATATGGCCTGACAGATGATGTGAAGAAAAGTACATAGAGCTGATTAATGTTCAAAAAGAAAGAAGAATCAGGCTACATCTGTGCATTCTAACAGAAAAACATTATTTCCTCTTGTTAATTAGAATTAGATGTGCTCTGTTTATTAATTAAATAACACAAAACTTTGTTAATGCAGCGTTAAGATTGCTCAGTGATAGCTTGTGCACTTCCAGAACATTGAGTTCAGCAAAACCCAGACGTCTGAAAACCAGGAAATACAGATTTGACATAAATGCCCACACAACCTTAACTCTTTTCCTTTGGAGCTGCCAATAGCCACTGGGAATTATCTGCATGCACTCCACCTGCATTCATTGTGTTAGGTGTAGCTGTATTGAATGGAGGAGGAATAAATTGGAAGAGCTGTAATTATGATATATGAAGATCCGGGGCTTAGTTTGCTTATGAGGCCTGAGATGCACTGAGCTGGACTCCTCACTCCCACTACCCACCCTCAGCTGGGACTCCTGCTCCTACTCCTGCTCCAGCCAGACTTTTCCAGCCATGCGTCAGGGCCACCCAGTCTGCCCTTCCTCCAAACCAGGCCCTACTCCCACACACTCTGGCCAGTCCCCCCATCCCTTACTGGAGAGATGTGTATCTTAACTATTCATTTTCTAGATTTCAGAAATTTAAATTTGTTACTTTCATTTCTGTGCCCCCTCCCCTCCCACCAGCTGATCCCAGATTATGTGTAGGGGCAGGGAGAGCTGCTCAGACACCCCAAGAGGAGCAGGGGCTCCCAGATCCTGGAATTTATATAAGGGGAGAATTCAGGTTGGCAGCCCTGACATCCAAGCCCCCAGTTTTCTATGCTCCCCTTCATGTTCGCCAACCCCTCACATTTTCTCCCTTCCCGCTAGCCCCTCCCCCGTACCAGACTCTGCCAACTCTTCTTCCCTTCCCTACCACTCATTCCCATTTATCCCGCTCCCCAGAATACCACCCTCCTTTACTAAAGATCTAAACCACTCTTTCCCTATTACCACCTACTCTTGCACCCCCCAAGCACCCTTCAGCTCCCAGTAAGCATTCACATCCGTAATTTATTTTCTTTTCAAAAATAGTTTCAGCACCTCCTGAATATTCTGCTGGACTCAGAATTTCTCTTAAAAGAAGAAAAAAACCCAACCACAAAACTGTGACAGAGGCAGATGTCTCCCAAAAATTTACTATTCATGTTCAGATTTCTGCCAAGTGTGGGTTTATAACTTCAAAGCTGCAGGCTCAGAGAGGTGTTGAGTGGCTGATTCATCCCAAGTAGATGTTCTCAGCTGAAAAAGAATACACTATGGGGATGAATATAGCCTGAAACAATAGCTCTGAGAGGTAGAAACTGCTCCATTCATGTCAATGGATGGCTCACTGAGGCGGGTGGGGGTGGAGCTCAATCCCCCCAGTAAGGCAAACCCCTCCACGCAGAACATGGCTCCCATTGAGGAGGCAGGGAAGGGGTAAAAGCACCCCTAGATTGACTCCCCCCCCACACCTAGTACACACACAAGAGGATAGGAAGTGGGAGTCAGACTCTCCCAGAGGACAGGGACCCCTGGATCTCAGCTCAGATGGGGAGCAGAGAAAGAGGCTCAGATCCTCAGCCGCAGATCCTGGCACACGCGCAGAAGGGAAGAATTAGGGAATGACATGTCAGTATAGTGCACTGGGGTTTTGTCGGTGGTGAGTGTTGAGGTGGGATATGAGTGCAGTCTGAAGACTGAGAGGGGACAGTTTTCAAGTACATAAAAGGTTGTTACAAGGAGGAGGGAGAAAAAATTTTGTTCTTAACTGCTGAGGTTAGGTCAAGAAGCAATGGGCTTAAATTGCAGCAAGGGAGGTTTAGGTTGGACATCAGGAAAAATTTCCTGTCAGGATGGTTAAGCACTGGAATAAATTGCCTAGGGAGGTTGTGGAATCTCCATCATTGGAGATTTTTAAGAGCGGGTTAGACAAACATCTGTCAGGAATGGTCTAGATAATCATAGAATATCAGGGTTTGAAGGGACCTCAGGAGGTCATCTAGTCCAACCCCCTGGTCAAAGCAGGACCAATCTTCAACTAAATCATCCCAGCCAGGGCTTTGACAAGCCTGACCTTAAAAACCTCTAAGGAAGGAGATTCCACCACTCCCTAGGTAGCCCATTCCAGTGCTTCACCACCCTCTTAGTGAAAAAGTTTTTCCTAATATCCAACCTAAACCTCCCCCACTGCAACTTGAGACCATTGCTCCTTGTTCTGTCATCTGCTACCACTGAGAAGTAGAATACTTAGTTCTGCCATTCGGGCAGGGGACTGGACTAGATGACCTCTTGAGGTCCCTTCCAGTCCTATGATTCTATGATTCATATATCTAATTTTGGGAGGGGTAGAGGGGGTTGCAAAAATACTTCTATTACATTCCCTGAAAATAAAAACCACAGACAGAGTCAGATTTTAGCAGTATGACATATAACTTTTGCTGCCCAAAGTGCAACTCAGACTGATTCTGGCTGGGTTAGGGTCAAAAGACCACTCCTCATCTCCTTGAGCTATCCAGCTGCTAGAACCATAGAATATTGGGGTTGGAAGGGACTTCAGAAGATCATCTAATCCAATTCCCTGCTCAAAGCAGGACCAATCCCCAGACAGATTTTTACCCCACTTCCCTAAATGGCCCCTTCAAGGACTGAACTCACAACTCTAGGCTTAGCAGACCAGTGCTCAAACCACTGAGCTATGAAGAATAACATTTCTGTTAACACCTTTATCTCGCCCCCATGCTCAGTATAATCAGTTAGGCACGCAGAGAGGTGCACAAGGCTTGAGCTCACCTAACTGGAATAGCAAACGCTTTTTAAAATATTTTCATTTGATTTCCCTCAAAGGGCTGGTGAGTGCCATATACTCTGCTGTGGTAACTCGGACACTCTAGTGCAATAATCTGAGCCCTCGTATGATCTTTCTGTGTGAGCAAAAAAAGGTTGCAAGAACCTGTCAATTTTAAGAAAAGCTTCATTTTTCCAGGTGCTGTATCTCAGGAACCATTCAGTCAAATGGTCCCAAATTTGGTTCACTAACAGAACCCAATGCCATCATGAGGCATACCAAATTTCAAGGCAATCTGAGAAACATGTAGCTTTTAGAGCATTTAGAAGTGTCAAGCTTTAAACAGAAAGCTGGTCTTCACCTTAACTGTAGCAGGGGTGTCACCCTATTACAATATATATAATGAATTTGCATATCCTAGTCTTGGATGACTGAAAGAGAAGTAAGCTTGACATGGGGAATCACAAATGTCACACATTCTGTTCTTGTCTATCTTTGAGCCCTGTGACTTGCTGTCTTGTTTAACAATTGTGGGACTCAAGGAATGCCACTAAAATCAATTTTGCATTGCTGGGCCAAGCTGTTTCTGAAATGATATCAGTAGTAAGGAAAAGGTAAACATTTTATCAAAAACAAAGACCCACGGGGAGAGGGGGTTAGAACAGCCTAGCTCTACTGCGGGTGAGTGTGTGCAGAGTGGAATGGGAAGAGGTGGGTGCTGGTGGGCACAACCAAGGTGTGTTTTTGGTAAACTGATTGCTAGTAGTGTTGCTCATGCTGCTGTTTCTGGAGTTAGCTGCACCAGCGTAGCTTGCAGCATGCTGATTCAGCAGACCTCCATGTTGCTCATAAAGAAAGACCACAGGCCCAGTTTGGTGGCGAAGGCGCTCTGCCAGGTTTATTGTCAGCAAAGCACAGTACTAGCACTCTGTCCGATGGGTCACTAACACATGTATGCCCATGACACGGTAGTGACTCACTCAACATAGTGTTGTCCCTGAGGTTCGAACAAAGCTGCCCTTCCTACGACTTCTCCTTTTATTAATTGATACAAAGTTATGTACTACACTCCATATGGTGTTACCAGCCTTGTACCTTGTAGTCTGAACAAAACATCCTCATCCATTATCCGACCATCCCATCCTTATCTTTACAAGGCGTCTGTGTGTTCCTGTAGCATCTTCCTAGGAATTTGTTTACATAGTTACTTGAGAATTCTGTGTTCCCGTACCATCCTCTCAGGTCCAGAATGTGCTCACTTGGTTAGCTGATACCTAGTGTTACTATTCTGACAAAGCCTACTTTGGTACACAGCCTTACTTCAGTTCATACTTTTAGCTCTGCCTAGGGCTCCAGCAAGGCCTACACTGGAACATTTGCCTGAAAAAGCTGGGAAACACTAAGGTATCCCAGTAGAGACAGGAAATGTAGCGGAGACCTTCATGTAAAGCATTGCTTTTCATCTACCTACAGCTCTACTTTGTTAGGAACTTCAGTAAAACAGCAGCTGAGCTGTAAGTACACATATCTCTGGCTCTTGCTTCCCTTGATCAAGTTGTTTTCATTCCAAAATTCAGATCTTTGAGGCTGTCAAACAACAACCGAAAACAACAAATCTTGGCAAATCTGTTCTCCCTGCTCCCTAATGAAAATCCCCCACCAAGAAATCTCAGTGTGGGGATTCTACAACAACATTATTATCAAGACCACTAATGATGCTTTCTCATTAGCTAGTGAAATGGGTAGTGATGCTGCTGAGCAGGAAGCAGGGCATAGCAGCAACACTGTGGATGACTGACAGCAGCAAACAATGCATTCTTCTTTTGAACTTCTTAGGTACCAGGGCTCTGGCAATATTAGTATAACAAGACTGCGATTCTCCTATTGATCTGGGGGACAAAGACATGGTTAGGTTATCACCATGCATTTTTCTGTCAAGATTTCTAGCATATGGAAAAAAAGGAGATTATTGACTCCAACGTCCATCTGCGTGCACATTTGTTTGGCTTGAATGCAGCTGGAGAGAGAAGCAAGTTTGTTTACCTTTGTTCATGCATAGCTAGAAAAGTGCTGATGATGCACTCCCATTCAAGGGCCTTGCAGACTTGAGGTGGGGAGAAACAGCACTTAGATGTAGTTTGCTCCCAGAGCTTTTAAAACGAACGCTCACCATGTTCCTGCAGTGGGACAAGCTGCTCGTTCATTACTTGCCAGTAATTATTCAACAGGATGAACCCGGCAAGGAGCACAGAGTTATAGGATGCAGGAATCTGGAGAAAACAAGTCAACCTTGCCTCATCCAGGTTTAGATTTCTGTGGCCGTAATGAGCAGATCAGAACACAACGGTGATTTTAAAGACTGCAGCTTTGCTGAGAAAGTATGATCATGTCCTTGCGTTTAACAAGTATTTACCACTCAATGCTACACAGGCAGCATATCTTGGCATAGCTATTAGAGGGAATCATTCACTCCTCAGGACAGTGCCTGACTGAATAAGCTACAAGTCAGGTCAGATATGTCAAAGTTTTAGCTGCAGTCTCTGCAACAAGGTCATTTTTAGTTCTGTGTAGCCCTATTCTTTCTTGTCATTTTATGCTTCCTGGCTCTCTGGGATTACTCTGAAACATTGTGGTTTCAAAAGCATCATTATAGGAAGGTCATTGTACTTCCGCTTCCTGCCTGGCATTTCTCACTTCCCTGGTTTCTGGATTGCTGGCCTCCCCTCGTGGCCTTTGTTTGGATCTCTGCAACGCATGACACTACTTTGAAGAACTCACATCAGGAGCAAACGATTATTCTTGTCACCTATGTCTGTGCAGAGAGACCAGCAGGAAGGAGTCAATGATGTCTCTAAGTGCCTGATCTAGATGCAAAGGGTTTATGGTAGAGCCCCTGAGTCAGACCTTGAAATAATCTGACAAAGTTCGTCATGTGACCAGGCATGCAAATTATGGGGTTAGTCTCAGCAGTGTCCATCTTCACAGAGTTCCAGAGAGGGCTGCAGTCGCTTTCCCAAATAGATAATCTATTAGACATGCTTGTCCACTGCTGTGCTCGTTGTCCATGAGTTTGGTGTTCTCATGGACTCTCATCAATGTATTTGCAAACGGTGTGAGATTTAGCAGAAACCAGCACTTTATTCAAGCTATTCATTCTTTTCAAAATCAGAAACAGAAAGAGAGCAAATGCAGTAAATCAGTTTAAATAAATTTTACAGAGTCGTAGGTTAGAGCATTGCTATGTGGAAAGCTCAGGAGAGGATACTATGGGCTTGCCTATGCTTGAAATGCTACAGCAGCACAGCCACACCGCTGTTGCACTTCAGTGTGAATGCTTCTTACAGTAATGGAAGGCATTCTCCCATTGGCAGAGGTAATCCATCTCCCCATGAGGAGTTAGCTAGGTCAACGGAAGAATTCTTCCACTGACTTAGCACTGTCTACATGGGGACTTAAGCTGGTTTAACTATGACGCTCAGGGGTGGAGTTTTTTTCCATGCCCCCGAAGTGATGTAGCTGGGTCAATCTCAGGCCAAGTCTACACTCAAAAGTTAAGTCAACTCACTTACATCATTCAGGGATGTTAAAAATCCACACCCAATTGACACAGCTAAGCCAGCCTAAACCCTTCTTCTGTCAACCGAGCTACCACCTCTTGGGGAGGTAGATTAACTACAGTGATGGGAGAACTCCTCCCGCCACTGTAATGAGTGGTTACAATGAAATGCTACAGTGACACAGCTGCAGCTGTGCTGCTGTAATGGTTTAGATGTAGACAGAGCCTAATTTGCTAGTGTAGTCTAGCCTATACAATCTCACTAGGTAACAGACATTTCTAAAGTTCTCATCACCACAGGACGTAGGCCCAAAGTCTGATGGTGACCTTGAAATTTCACATAGGGTTAATGGAGCCCAAAACTTTGTAATGTTTCATTCTGGGTTTGGTGGGGGTGGGGGTGGGTTATTTGTTTTTTATTGTTCCTAGGATGTGCAGAAAGCCTCCACAATTCACTGCAAATTCAAGAGCTTGATCTAGGCAGCATAATCTTTAACCTATGCTCTGAGACATGCAGATGTGAACTATATTTCTAAGGGCTTTTTACCACCACCTGCTGAGATCAATCCTAACATACTCGCATAAAAAGAATCTCCCAGATCTCAATTCACTTTTATTCCACTGCTTACTCATTTTATTATAGAAATGACTGGACAAAGTGAACAGAGCAGTTTAACTTCTTTAGAAGATCACAGCACTGTAATGCCCAGCATCACTGTAGGTAACACAGTTCAGGACCTAAGAGTGGTGAATCAGTTACTATAGGCAGTCTTCCTCAGGGCTGGCCTTACCATGAGGCGAACTGAGGCGTCCACCTCAGGTGCTAGACTTGGGGGGAAGGGAGGCACTAGGACCCAGAGTATAGAAAATTGTGTCTGCTGCTGGTGCATCTGTATTCTCTCTGCTCTAGATGCACAGAGAGGGTGGAGTGCTGTGCTGGAGGAAGGCACGAGAGATATAACCAGGGTGACCAGACAGTAAGTGTGAAAAATCGGGACAGGGGGTAGGAAGTAATAGGAGCCTATATAAGAAAGAGACCCAAAAATCATGACTGTCCCTATAAAATTGGGACATCTGGTCACCCTAGACATAACAGGCAGGCAGGAGAAAAGGTGAGAGGGAATAAGAGAAAGCAGAAGCTGCAAGGAGAGAGAGGAGGAGGAGTCTCTTATGTACCTCTCTAGCACCTCCAGGAGCCTGGACTGATTAACACCAGCTTCTCAGGAGCTTCCTGTTTCCTGCTGCTTCCCTGAACCCACTTGAGGAGAACAGGCAGTCAGCTAAAGGAGCAAGAGCCAAGACGCTGATATCTTCCCTCACTCAGGCCCTGCTACCAGTCTGCTTATTTGTCCCCTTCCACTGAGTACTGAGAGCCACTATAGCTGGCACAGAACAGCAGTCATGAGTGAAAGAGGAAAACACCCCTCTGGGGCAGCATTCAGAAAAAGAAAGAAAGCAAAGGAAGCTTTTCTGTCCAAGCAGGAAGGAGCTGTCCTGAGATACACAGAGACAAATGCTCATGGTGAGCCTTCCGGCCCCAGTGAGGATGTGAGTGGTGAGGAGATGCCTGATCTTCCAGTTAGTCAGAATGCAGGTGACTTGGCAGCTACTGCAGCATCCATATCTCCATCTCAAATGGATGTAACTATGCACATTCCTGCAGAAAAGTGTAGATAAGAGAAGAGTGTGGTGGAGGCGCAAGAAACAGCTGCTGCTGAGTTTAGTTCCTTGAGTCTAGATGATCCAGGACTGTGAACCCACTTGAGCAGTAGCCTGAGGGACTTCCTTCTACTGCATGGGCCATAGCAAGTGAAAAACTTCATGTTCCCCAAAGACAATGAAAATAGAAGTTTCCATCCAACACATTACTGGCGTGAAATCCCCAGTGGTGACAAAGTAGCGAGGCCATGGCTTATGTACTCAAAAACCCAGAATGCTGCATACTGTTTTTGTTGCAAACTCTTTCAGTCTAATGTTCCAGCCACATTGGGTTCCACAGGAACAAAGCACTGGAAAAATCTGGCTAGAAATCTGGCATGCCATGAGAAGCCAGCAAATCACCAGAGAGCATTCCAGAGGTGGAAAGAGCTTGAGATGAGACTAAGGTTAAAGGCCACCATAGATGATCAGCATCAAGAGAAGATTGCATCAGAGTCTCTTTACTGGCAAAATGTTCTGAAAAAGCTCATTGCCATTATGAGAATGATTGCTACCTAAAACCTAGCACTGCATGGCACTTCAGATCAGCTGTATGTGCCAAACAATGGAAACTTCCTTAAAATGGTGGAGCTGATGGCTGAGTTAGATGCTGTAGTCCAGAAGCATCTAAGAGTCACCACCCAAGAAATGTACACACACCACTACCTTGGAAAATTCAAAATGAGCTCATAAAGTTACTGGCAATAGAAGTCAAACAGAAGATTGTGGCAGATCTGAAGTCAGCAAGATGTTACTCTGTTATTCTGGACTGCACACCTGACATCAGCCATATGAAACAAATGACTTTAATGGTACGTTTTATAACAACAACAGAATCTAGAGAAAAGGTCCCTGCAATGGTGACTGTCAGAGAGCATTTTCTAGAATTTATTGACATTGATGATACTACAGGAGCTGGTATGACAAATGTGCTTCTTAAAAAGCTGGAAGATATGAGAATTGCAATAGCTACCATGAGAAGTCAGGGCTACGATAATGGTGCCAACATGAGAGGAAAGAACAGAAGTGTGCAGACACGGATCCGAGAGTTAAACCCTCGAGCCTTTTTTGTCCCATGCAGTTCTCATTCATTGAACTTGGTGGTCAGTGATGCAGCATCAGCTTCTAGTGAGGCTGCTGAATTTTTTTATGTAATTCAAAGCATCTATGTATTTTTCTCTGCATCAACTCATCGATGGCAAATTTTGAAGCAACATCTGAGAACATCCTCTCTGATGCTGAAACCACTGAGTGCCACATGATGAGAAAGTTGAGTGGAGACAATAAAGCCTATCAAACATCAAATTGGGAAGACAGATGATGCCATAGTTGCCATTATGGAGGATAATGCTATGACAGGAACTGTTCATGGGAGAACAGTGGCAGAGGGAAATGGAATCACCAGAAACATACATAACTTCAAATTTCTGTGTGGCTTAGTGTTGTGGTATGACATACTGTTTGAAATAAATGTAAGCAAGAGACTCCAGGGTGTTGACCTTGATATATCTGGAGCAATGGAACAACTGGACAAAGCAAAGTCATACCTACAGTCTTACCGGTCAGATAAGGGATTTCAAAACATTCTGAAGAGCGCACAGAAGTTGGCAGAGGAACTTCACACTGAAGCTATTTCCCCACCCATTCAAGAATACAAGAATCACCGAAGAAGATGACATTTTAATTACGAGGCACAGGATAATCCCATAAGAGACCCCAAACAACAATTCAAAGTTGAATTCTTTAACCAGGTGCTAGACTGTGCAATACAGTTTGTTGAAGAACATTTCATGCAGCTCAAGGAACACAGCAGTATATTTGGGATGTTGTCTGATATTCCAAAACGCCTCACTATATCGGAAGAAGACCTACACCAGCAATGCAGGGCACTAGAGACAGTGTTGACACATGACACATGCGCGGTATTGATGCAAGTGATTTAGGTGATGAACTGAAAGTCCTTTCAAGTTACATTTCAGCAGGATCAACTCCAAAGGCTGTTCTGGAATATATGTGCACAAATAAGATGACCACCCTCTTTCCAAATGCCTTTGTTGCTCTGCGCATACTTCTAACACTTCCTGTAACAGTTGCCAGTGGAGAATGCAGCTTCTCCAAGCTGAAGTTAATAAAAACACATCTACACTCCACAATGACACAGGAGAAGCTGGTTGGCCTTGCAACTATCTCAATAGAGAATGAGCTGGCCCAAACTGTGTACCTTCAGGGACAGTTCAAATCTTTGCAACCAAGAAGGCATGGTAAGCACCACTTTGATTATTCAAACAGATAAAAATGCCAGTGTTTACTATGCAGACAAGAAAAGTTACATTTGCTGTTCAGGCATTTGAAAGTTAAGTGTTACTTAAAATTTTTGAACAAGGCATTTTAAGTTGTTAGTTCTCCTTTATTGGGGGTAGGTATCAGAGCAGTACCATGAGAGGAGTAGAACAGGAAGAAGGCAGAATTCATTCCTTTCAAAGTTTTGGCCCAAGCAAGGGGGCATCATTTGAGCTCCCCGCCTTAGGTGCCAAAATGTTGTGGGCCAGCCCAGGTCTTCATGCAGTAAAAGGTTTAAGATAACATGCTCCAGCCAAGTGAAAAACACCACAAAGCCTGGGGATATTGCACCTACCCTGCCTTTGAAAGACCCCAATCCATGGTGGTCCAGGTGGGTGTCCCAAATGTCCCTTTAGGCCAGTGGTCTTCCTGACAGTCAGTAGTATTACAATTCCCAACAAATGCTACATGGCATTAAGGCAAACACATTGGCTCCACTGAAGTTAATGGCAAACTCCTATTGACTTCAGTAGGGCCAAGATCTAGCTCTACAGGATGAAGGCCCACAGACATCCTTTACTAAAGGCCCCAAATGTTCAGAATACATCAAATGTCTCCAGAACCCATGGGAACCAGGCCCAAGGGTGCACAACGACTAAGCAATGTTAAAAAATAACAGATTCCAAGGCCAGAAGACACCATTGTGAGCATCTAGTCTGACCTCCTGAATAGCACAGGCCACAGAAGTTCCTCAAAATAAGTCCTGGAGCATATTTTCTAGAAACACATCTAATCTTGATTTAAATGGCAAATAATAGAGAATCCACCATAAACGTTGGTATCCTGACAGAGATGTGCAGAACCAATGGGATAACCAAGGCCATGGTATATTCTTCCTTTCCTAAGCATCACACTGGGAAACATGCTAATGTGTCAGCATTTCACTTCACTCAACCAAGGAGCAGCTAGGAAGAGTCCCTTCCCTGCCCCTGCCCCCCATTAAGTGCAGTCACCAACATCCAGCACTGGGAAAAACAGGGTCAAGGGTTAAAACTCGCCTTTATTCATCAGCTCACAGCGTGGCCTTGCTGGGGTTTTAGCAAAGGGCAGTTGACACTGTAATGAGCAACTATTCCCAGGGGATTCTAACATGATGAAATACCATAACATATACTTAGCCCAGAGCACATGTTATTGTAAATACACATGCAAAACTGCAGGTTTATTCTTTTATCAATCTCTCACTAAAAATACATGGGGAACTTACTTCAGTGGGAGAGTCAACCCCTCTGGGTTAGCTGGCTTTTAAGGAGGCAATCATATTCATTTATTTGGAACTTCTTTTCTTCTTATGCAAAGGAAATAGACTAATTCTGGAGAGAAAAATATCAAAACACTCCCAAGAATAAAATTCACAAGTTTTGGTCTTTCACATGGACAATTACATTTTGATATTTGTGTGAAAATATTTTTAAGACAGCTAAGATATGAATATTTTAAAATAGTGAATGTATAGGTATAATGACCACTTTTCAGAACATCATAATATCTAAAAGACCCAATTCTGGGGAAATTAAATTATTCCGATAAAACAATAGCAATCTACCTTTGATACAACCTATGCTCAGTTGTCATTGAGTCACCTGACTTTAATTCATTGCTATATACCAGGGGTGGCCAAGCTGTGGCTCTGGAGCCACATGCAGCTCTTCAGAAGTTACTATGCGGCTCCTTGTATAGTCACCGACTCCAGGGTTGGAGCTACAGGCACCAACTTTCCAATGTGTTGGGGGAGGGGGTGCTCACTGCTCAACCCCTGGCTCTGTCACAGGCGCTGCCCCCACTTCACCCCTTCCCATCACCTCCCCTGAGCCTGCCATGCCCTCACTCCTCCCTCTCCCCCTTCCCCCTCCAGAGCCTCCTGCACGTCACAAAACAGGTGATCAGGCGGAGTGGGGAGGGAACGGGAGACGCTGATTGTCAGGGCTGCCAGTGGGCGGAAGGTGCTGGGAGCTGGGGGGAAGCTGATGGGGGGGAGGGGGCTGCTGACATATTACTGTGCATCTTTGGCAATGTACTTTGGTAAATTCTGGCTCCTTCTCAGGCTCAGGTTGGCCACTCCTGCTATACAGTCACACCCTATGGAGCAGAATCTAATTATATATATTATTCTAAGCTACTCAATGTATTATTTTTAAATCAGCACTGAGCAGCACAACTACTAAGGTCAGACTGAGCCTGTTTAAACTTGAGATGGGCCTAAACCTAAAACTTCATAATCAAACACCACACACATACAGAGCTTGGAAAAGTTTGCATCTGGAGCCCATATTGAATGTAATTCATAAAACAAAGCATGGAAATTCAGTCTCCACTCTATTGGTTCTGAGTGAGTAGAGAAGGCTTTGTGTAAAGCTTTACGAAACAGAGTTTCACAAGCAGGGCTGAGGGCAGGAAATTACATTCACCCTGGACAAAGGGAGGGAAGCCATTTTAGGGTGAAATGCTGTGTTCAACAGAAGAAAATGGTAGCATTTCACTCTGGATAAAGGCACAAATGTTTAGGCAAAACCATGAGTTTTCACGCATGATTACTGGTGGAACTTAAACTGACTGGTTCACACTGGTCTAGTGTGAGAACAATGGCTGATATCTGCTTCCACCAGATACGGCATCTGATGAGGTGAGTTACAGATCAGGACTAAGGGCCCAGGGTCTCAGAAATGACTAGTGATTTTGAGTGCTCAACTTGAGACACTTTAACGGGCCTGATTTTTAGGAAGTTCTGAGCAGCAACCACCTGAAAATCAGGCTGTTTAAAGGTGTCTCAGATTGGGTACTCAAAATCAATGGACTCAAAGTCACTAGAAAATCCTGGCCTCCATTTATAGGATTTAAACCAAACTTTAATGTTACATTCAGAGGCTAGGCCTTGTAAATGCAAGACAGACAAGGAACAGCATGGGAGCATACACTCCAGTACTCATGGCCCAATCTCCCTTTTGCCCACTTCTAGCATCGGCAGTGAACGTGGAGACATGCAATGGCCAGTGCACCACACTCGCTGCCCCTGAGCAACAGCAACCAGGAGATGGGTGGAACCATTAAGTACAATCAAGTCGAGCCTCTGCTGAGATCTGTGGGCTGATGGCGATTCCAACATATCCTCAGGAACTCACAGCCTTCCTGCTATGTTGGGGCCCAGCTAACTGCAAGACTGGGCTATATATATTAAGGTGTGTTGTCCTGTTTCATTATAGAACACAAAGTAAGCATAGGGCAGAAAATGACTGATTTTGTAACTTGCCTAGACCAAGCAAGCACTAAGCTGCACTTGGTAAGCAAAATATTTAATAGATGGCATACAGTCTATATATGGTTGGTTAGTCCCATCATAGCCTCAGGCCTTTTACCCTCGTTTGTCATTCTTCCTCTTGCTGAATCCTTTATGCACCCACAGGGACTTACAGGCCAATTCCCCATGGTGGAGCCACAGCAGTCCCAGTGCTGCACTGTTAGTGTGTGCTGCTAACGACACATTGGGGTGAATGGCCATAGTGAGCTTTCTTCTGTAGGGCTCATCGAGGCCTACTCCTCGGCATCAGCCTTAGTCTCTAATGAAGCGTATGTCATCTGTAAAATTCTCTGATTTCTTTAGGTTTGTCACAGGGTACTGTGAGTAGAGCTGATCCCAGCTCCCCTGTCTCAGAGCAGGTAAGCTCAATCCAGCCAGTTAAAGGGGCCTGCACTACACCTGGGTCTATAAAGGGCAGGAAATGAGGTGGTGGAGAGAGAGAGAGATTGAGACAGGCTGTGCCTGGGGAAAGGAAGCCATAGTGGAGTGGAGCTAACTCCAGAGGGGGGTCCATGGAGCAACGGACCAGCTGCCCAAGGAAACAGTCCCGGGAAGGGAAGGGAAGGGAGCAAAGCTGACTAAAACTGGGAAACTACCAGGATCAGAAGCACCAGAGATCCCAAAATCTGAGACAAAGGAGTGAGTTAAAAGACTCACCTTGTTTGTTTACTTCCCTGTTTTAAGAAAATAAACCTCTTAAAGGAGACTGAGCATGGGTGATTGGAAGCTGAGGAGAAGACCCAACCTCTGACAAGGTTCCTCTTACATTGTTTGGGCAAAGAACATCCCTCACATATGAGTACACTAATCTTTCTCCCTTTTGCTTTTATAACAGCACTTATCAAGAACCCGCGAGAACGTTGCCCCATTCCCACTCTTCTTTCCTCCTTTTCTTCCCTGCCATCCCCAAATCATTATAAAAACACATTAGCAACCAACCTTTTCCTCCCTCCACTCTTTTATATGCTTAAATATCCTTGACTGCAAGTCACCTACAGAACATTCATCAATTTTTAATTCATTTAATCTCATGGTAACAGTGTTCTTGTGAACTGAAGGGCCCTCGACAATGCTTCACAGAAGCCTTACTAGTCTCTTCTGTTGAATTCAGCAATAAGACTTCGTGAATATAACGGACTCTGCTCAAATTAATATTTGTTAACAGGACAAATCTATTCAAACAGGGGAATACATTTTTTCCTGCTGCAAACCAAAATATACATTGTGAGATGGAGCTTCTGACCACAAATCCAGCTACTGAACAAAAGAAATCACTCATTATGCAGCATGCTCAAATGAAAGAATTCCCCACCTCAGAGTTGTTCATAAAACAGACATGGAAAGGAGTCTTCAGAGTAAACATCTTGAATTTCTCTTCTGATTTTGCTTGCTTCTGGTTTCAAAAGGTTCAAAGTACATCCTCTGCATGAAATCTAAAGTAGATAATTAAGTTCTGTCTGCCTATGCACCCTTGCATTCCCAACTGGGTATGGTATTTCTCTTCACTTCCTATCCCTACTGAGAGGTAGTGTTACTATGCACAGTGTTTCATTCTCCAAGTGGCTGCCTGTCAATGGTGGGCAAAGTGATTCCTACATAGAGTTTGTGCGTTAATTGCATCTATTAATAATTGTTTATATTATGGTAGCACACAAAGGCCCCAAGAGAATCAGGGCACTGTTTGTGCTGGTTATTACACAACCAGTCCCTGTCCCCAACCATTTACTATCTAATTACATTAAATAAGATAACATAGAAATACGTCTGTTAGTCTATAAGGTGCCACAGGACTCTTTGCTGCTTTTACAGAGCCAGACTAACACGGCTACCCCTCTGATACTAGAAACAAAAGAGTTGTAACACCAACTCTGCTCTAACTAGAAACTGCCCATCTTAACTGAATCCAAATCTTCACAGCATTGGGAGCTGGGGGTCTGGACTACTGAGTTAGGCCTGATCCATAACACTAAGATCCAGACCATAATTTCCTCAGATTTCAGGGTTTGGGTCTGAGAAGTTGACTCAAGCCCATCTTTACTTAAAAGGATCCTGTGTTTGGTTCATCACTCCACTGAATTACACTATACAACTTCCTCCTTTTCACATGCACATTACTGTAATGTGCAGACTCCTCTTCTGTCTTCCAAGCAGCACAAGTTGAAGGATACTGTGCTACTAAGCAACCTGGAAAATGAGTACATTTTTCTCAGGTTCCCTGAGATCATGCACTGAATACGTTTCTTCTATTATATAGCTAAAAAACATTGACTGGAAAATTGCGATTCAAAGCATTACTTGGAAGGCCTGATCCCAAAGCCCTTAACATTGCCCCTTCTGTCATGCTGCAGCTCAGCCAGGCACACCTCAAGAAACATTAGCTGATGGATAACACAATGGAAATTGCCATTAAGGCAGATACTTCCTAAACTGGATGAGCTCTTTTTACCTGAGATATTTGTCACCTGTCCAAAACTGCTTCAGTATGGTTTGCCAGTGAACCTCCACCTTTAATGCTTGCTATTAGATATGTTATTTTCCATTCTTCTGGCAGTACAGAGTAGTGCTGATTAGTACTGTGATAACTAGTCACCTTTATTGTAACTGGTAATCCTTCCTTTTCATAGGTCACTTTAGCCAGTAGTGTTAATACATGGCTAATAGAATCAGGGTGCCTTTTTCCCCCCTGGGTCATTTATCCGTTTTTGTCAGAATTTATGATAATCTCTCCTTTGATTCTTTTTTCTGAGGGGTTTCTTCCTGTTTATGATTTTTTTCATGATAACTCTTAGTCTTTACTTTTAGCATCTTGAATTCTCAGTGTTCCTAATTGCTGTGCATTGAGAGTCAGCCCCTTGCTGCTTTCCACTCTGTTTTTTAAAGTGTACTCAGAAGTGTGTCTTTTAAAGAAGGAATTACCCATACCTACCATTAGAATTCAGCAGCAAACAGTTTTCCCATCCTGTGACGCTTTTAGAGATTTCAAAAGTGTTTCCATTCCACATCAGGATAAAACAGACCCTTTGAAGCAAGAAAGAGACCCCTGAATAGCCAGGGTATAGTCCAAGATCCAATAAATATTTATAGTGGCAAAGTGGAACAGTTCCAACAGGAAAGATTGAGAAAGATCCACCTCAGAACAGGCAATAGCATGGTGGTGAAGGTCATCATTGACTAAGGTTCAGGTCCCTAGCCTTCTAGGCAGGAAGGTGAAGGTGGGTCTTCTACATCCCATCTCAGTGCTTTTGCTCCCAGGCTATTGCCTATTCTGGAGCATCACTCTTCCTCTCTGACCAGAAATTCCATCCTGGAACTGAGAAACCTTTCCCAACAGAAGCTTTGTCAAAATTGGTACATTCCTACTAATATTTTGGTTTTTACAAATTGGCATTTTCTGACCAAAACAAAAACACACCACCACATCCTGGAAAAAACATTCCCAACCAGTTCTACCCATCATCACACACAATGGCAAGCACTGACGGGTGTGCTCCTTATCACTCCTTATCCAATGGCAGCTTGGGGGCTGCACAGTTCTTTCAGTCTGAAGGTGGTGGCACATGAACATTCAGATGGTAAAAGGCATCTAAGGTGTCCTCCACAACCCATAAGATGTTATTCCTGGAGTGAAGGCCTTTTGTAGACTAGCCGCCTATTGCTATGTAAGGATGTGGGGTGTGAGCACAGACCAAAGCTCATCCTCCATTTTGTAGGGCAAGGCTCTAGACTTCCGTGACCACTCAGACCAAGCTGCAGGCTAGAGAGAACAGCAGGCTTGGTTTTATGCTACAAATTGCATAACCTTTAAATACAAATAACGTAGTCATTCAGTAAAAGCTCTTGTTGCTTGAATGCAAAAAACAACACATATCTAGCTCCTTCACTTTTCTATTGTGGTTAGTGTGTTTTTTTTTTAAAAGGGAAAAGACTCACTTTGGAACAATGCAGTCACCTAATGGATGAAAATTGGTGAGGCATCTCCTGAGAAAACTAAAGCTAATATCTCCTCATCATAGTCCCACCCTGTTCTCACACAGAGAAACTCCCATGGCAGTAGTGAGTGAAAGCGTTGACTATTCAGTATCTACATGAAGTGAATTTGGTGTTCTCAGTCTAGTTCCTGTGCATCATACAAAACACTCAGTGTTGGCACTTTCAGCAGACATACCAGTTATTGAAGAGGGCTACTGAAACTGAACTACCTTCACTACCCTAGAGATGATCCACACAGCTCAGGGTTAAGGCAACGTGAGGAAAGCTTGTACTGCCATTGTCTGTTCTGAACCTGTTCTGTGAATAAATACAGGTCCTCAGACTCCACAGGTGTAAGTTTGGCTCATTCCTTCTAAATGCACATTAACTTTAAAATGTGTGTACACTGTACATAAAAGCCGGGCCATACCTACAGGTCAGTCTACTGCCTATAGATGGTATTTGATCCATCCAGATGTGTATCCCAATACCTCACTGATGTACAAATACAATGAACTCCGAGAAGCCCTGATTCAGAGGGCACTACTTAGACGCACGAGGGTAACATCACAACAGCAGACAATGAATATGGGCTGATGCTGCCTTTGATGGTACTGCCCCTGAAAAGTCACTCTCTATGACTTAATTAGATATTAAAAATTCCCCGTATCCATGGGGCTTGTTCAAGGTTTGAGTGACACTCATCTCTAATTATGTTAATTGTGCTGCTTTCTTTCAAATCCGTAGGCTTTTGTTTGCAAGGAACAAATAGAAAAAGGGATTAGTTACGTTTATTTGTTTTCCTATGTCTTTACAGAGTAACTGTTATGTGTAATTAAGTAATTTGACTGTCCTTGACCAAACTGGTGGTAAATTATCAGTGTAGTGTAACACACCACTTGGACTGTCCAATTACATTATACAGAAAGATTATACAGATCCTGTATCTTTTTTGACAGGAGCAGTTGGAAATAATAGTCTTATGAAACTAAAGTACAATCTGCTTTGATTTATAGTGTATTTCTCTAGCAATACTGCTCAGCAGTCAATCTGTCTTTCCCACTGCAGCTGTACCTTGGGCTAGAGGCATTACGGATATTTTTATAACAACTTTAAATAACTGTGGCCAATGTGATGTGTGAGACAATGGGCTATAACTGGTTATCCCTTTGCTAGTGTTTTGTTCCAACATCATGCTATATTTACCTGTACTGTGCTGGGCTTGCCATCTTTGATCCAGGTATTTGTTATTTAAATCATTCAAGTCCTTCTGGACCTAGTTCTGTTGGTTCCTCTCTAATTGCTGCCTCTCAGATAACTGATCCATATATATATTTAAATCTGCTTTCAATAGCATCACCGAAGGGAGAGTATGAGGAGTCCCTTATAATTGGTACTAAAAAAATTCCCTTCAGGAGCCAAGGAGGTGTCTGTGTTCCACCATGCTCATGTGGAATGTGCTAATACCATCCTGTCTCGGATAGATCCTCCATTCTGATCTACACTTGTTCATTTGTTTTACTTATCTTGAAGTTGCTTAATTGTGCTTATGTGACCCTTAAGTATACCCCCAGGGAATAAATGACCCTCCCAACAAATCAGCTATTTCCCAATGTGTACATCAATATGCCAACATTTACTAATCTTTGCTACTTATTCTGATAACTGTCCTCTACAGGAGGTCCTTTCTCCTTTTATAGGTATGACTTTTTTTTTAAATAGCCATTCTAAATATGTCACATAAAATAGTCCCATAAATCACCCCTAGAGGGTCTGCAATTCTGTCAACAATTTATAGCTTATGACAGAAGAAAAATAAACTGCTGTCAGGGTTTACCAACAGGCCTGACTGAAACTGCCGATAGCCAGCCAAGGCGATGTGTGAAAGGTGGTATTCGAGCTAGGTCATTAAGGCATCAAAGGGTTTTCCTTTCTCAAAGGGCCAGCTCTAAGACGACAGAGAATTAAATCAATCCCACTGGGCCTTTGTCTTAAAAAAAACCATTGTGGAAAACTGGGGAGGGGAGGTGATGACACTAGAGGAATCCGCAGTGGCAGGAGGAGCAGGAACAGACCCCAGAGCAGACCACTTGGCCAGATGGGCTGGGGGATGTCGTAGGGCCGTATTCTGATAATTGGTTTGGGTGCATGCTCAGGGAATGGCCCAGAGAGGAAGAGGCTGCAGAGTCAAAATCAGAGCTACAGCCAAGTAAGAAGCCACCTTCACCTTTATTATTATGAGGGAAAATTCAGCATAAGTGGGTTCTGATAAATGCAGTTTTTGTTTTGGAGGATATTATGTGTTTTGGCAGTGGCTCTCGACCTCTCCAGACTACTGTATCCCTTTCAGGAGTCTGATTTGTCTTGCGTACACCAAGTCTCACTTAAAAACTACTTGCTTACAAAATCAGACATAAAAACACAAAAGTATCACAGTACACTATTACTGAAAAATTGCTTAGTCTCATTTGTACCATATAATTATAAATCAATTGCAATATAAATATTGTACTTACATTTCAGTGTATAGTATATAGAGCACTATAAACAAGTCATTGTCTGTATGAAGGTTTTAGTTTGTACTGACTTTGCTAGTGCTTTTTATGTAGCCTGTTGTAAAACTAGGCACATATCTAGATAAGTTGACGTACCCCGTGGAAAACCTTTACATACTCCTAGTTGAGAACCACTGGGCTCTGGGATAGCCTTACCTTCAGCTGAGGGAAGAAGGCATGCCATTTCCCTGCACCTCCCCCGCCAAGCTGTGTATGATTCAACGTGGATTACAAGTGAAAGAGAAAAATGTTTAAATCTGCAAGTAATGGTTTAGTCTGACTGTGTCTGAAGTGATTACTGAGGACAGTGGTGCATGGTCTTCTGGTGCCCTCCATTCACTACACACTGTCTAGATACAAAAGGAGAAGGCAGATCTGTTTGCAAGCTTGTCTCCTAGTTCAGCATTGTTAATGTTCACCTGAATTTTTCTCCACTCCCAGGTGGTGGTGCTTGAAAATGTTTTGTTCAGGAAAAACTCAAGACAATCGGTGAAATTCCTGGGCAGAGTAAACTTCCCAGGGCTGCCCTTGAAGCTCACCGTAAAACCATAGAAGATTAGTGTTAGAAGACACCTCAGGAAGTCATCTAGTCCAACCCCCTGCTCAAAGCAAGACCAACACCAACTAAATCATCCCAGCCAGGGCTTTGTCAAGCCAGGCCTTAAAAACCTCTAAGGAAGGAGATTCCACCACCTCCCTAGGTAACCCATTCCAGTGCTTGACCACCCTCCTAGTGAAACAGTTTTTTCTAATATCCAGCCTAAACCTTCCCCAATGCAACTTGAGACCATTACTCTTTGTTCTGTCATCAGCTACCACTGAGAACAGTCTAGATCCATCCTCTTTGGAACCCCCCTTCAGGTAGTTGAAGGCTGCTATCAAATCCCCCTGCATTCTACTCTTCTGCAGACTAAATCAGCCCAGTTCCCTCAGCCTCTCCTCAAAGTCATGTGCCCCAGCCCCCTAATCATTTTCATTGTCCTCCACTGGACTCTCTCCAATTTGTCCATACCGTTTCTGTAGGGGCGGGCCCAAAACTGGACACAATTCTCCAGATGTGCCCTCACCTGTTATATCCTTGGGGGCAGCTGGTTTAGGAAGAAATCACTAGAGGCCAGACAGCAGACAGCTAACAAAACTACCATTTATTTACAGACACAGAGCTCACCCAACCAGCCGAAACTGGCTGGGCTATCCCCTAATAATCTAACTCAGTTGCCATAGGAACAAAAACCATGACAACCAAATACATAACACAGTGCATGGGATTCTTCCTTCCTAAGTGCAGGACTCTGCACTTGTCCTTGTTGAACCTCATCAGATTTCTTTTGGCCCAATCCTCCAATTTGTCTAGGTCACTCTGGACCCTATCCCTACCCTCCAGTGTATCTACCTCTCCCCCAGTTTAGTGTCATCTGCACACAAGCATTGGAACAAGTTTGGGAACCACTGCTCCAGATCATTAATGAAGATATTGAACAAAATAGGCCCCAGGACACTTGGGGCACTCTGCTTGATACCGGCTGCCAACTAGACATGGAGCCATTGATCACTACCCATTGAGCCCAATGATCGAGCCAGCTTTCTGTCCACCTTATAGTCCATTCATCCAGCCCATACTTCTTTAAGAATATAGTGGAAGACCGTATCAAAAGCTTTGCTAAAGTCAAGGTATATCATGCCCACCCATTTACCCCACATCCTCAGAGCCAGTTATCTCATAATAGAAGGTAATCAGGTTGGTCAGGCGTGACTTTCCCTTGGTGAATCCATGTTGACTGTTCCTGATCACCTTCTCCTCTAAGTGCTACAGAATGGATTCCTTGAGGATCTGCTTTAGGATTTTTCCAGGGACTGAGGTGAGGCTGACCTGGATTCTCCTTCTTTCCTTTTTTAAAAATGGGTACTATATTTGCCTTTTTCCAATCGTCCGGGAACTCCCCCGATTGCCATGAGTTTTCAAAGATAATCAGCCTTCTCCATCCATTAATAGGCTGCTCAGTCAGCAGGTGACAAACTATCACCTTAGGTAGATGGTCTTCTACCCAGGTGTGGAAAAGTTGCTCCCTCCTCTAATCATGAAACACAAGCAGATTAATATTCTCCAAGGCTTCCCCAGACTGAAACAGCATTAACCAATACTGTAACAGGCCCCTGCTCTGATGGCCATAACTCACACCCCAAGCAGGCCCAACACATATTTTAAATGAGTTAAATCTGAAATATTTACTACAGTTTCTTTGAGGGCTGGCTAGCAGCAGCTTCTGAACAGAATAATGTGTGGGGATGGAATAAAGGCATTCCCAAGTAGATAAAAATATCAACCTGTGGCCTTGCTATCATGCATAATGTAAAAGGAGAGATGATTTCTTTTCATGGACAAAAAAACATGTTCTTTCACTGCCTTAGCAACACCTATCTCTGCTAGACTGAGGCAGCCACCTGAGCCCCTCGGGGAGGGGACCCTGAACAAGTGTGGAAAAAGGAAAAGGTTCAGAGATGACCTGCTTCACGAAATGCACAGACTTTAGACATAAGTTGGACTAGCACCTCCAATATCAGTAAGAGGAGTGGGACAATGTCACATTCTGGGGTGCAATCTGGACCAGTGAGGGGTTGTGGCACTGCCTGCCCTGTAACCCTGGGTGCCTTTAAATGCTCTGCTGCTGTAACTTCCTTGTCTGGATGCTCCCAGCCAGCACACAAGCATGAACTGAGTGTCTGTGTGATAAGCAACTCTGGACCAGCAACTCCAGCAGCCTGGTTGTTACACCCAAGCCACACACTGGTATCACCAGCTTTTTGGTTACACCTAATTTAAGAACATCAGAATGGCCATACTGGGTCAGGCCAAAGGTCCAGCCAGCCCAGTATCCTGTCTATCAACAGTGGCCAATGCCAGGTGCACCAGGGGGAATGAACCTAAAAGGTAATGATCAAGTGATCTCTCTCCTGCCATCCATCTCCACGCTCTGACAAACAGAGGCTAGGGACACCATTCCTTACCAATCCTGCCTAATAGCTATTACTGGACTTAACCTCCATGAATTTATCTAGTTCTCTTTTAAACGCCGTTATAGTCCTAGCATTCACAACCACCTCAGGCAAGGAGTTCCACAGGTTGACTGTGCGCTGTGTGAAGAAGAACTTCCTTTTATTTGTTTTAAACCTGCTGCCCATTAATTTCATTTGGTGGCCCCTAGTTCTTGTATTATGGGATTGTTTAAGAAACCTGCTGCCCATCTAATTTTCATTTGGTGGCCCCTACGTTCTTGTATTATTGGGGAACAAGTAAATTAACCTGTTTCCTTATAGCACTTTCTGCTCCACAGCGACTTCATGATTTAATATTACCTCTAATCATAATCCCTCCTGTAGTCTCCTGCTTTAGCCACAACTGAAAAGTCCCAGCCCTGCTTTAATCTCTCCATCATATGCGGAACCCGTTCCAAACCCCTAATCATTTTAGTATGCCCTTCGCTGAACTTTTTCTACCATGCCAGTAAATATCTTTATTCTGAGATGGAGGAAACCACATACTGAGTACACAGTATTTCAACATGTGAGGCGTACCTATGAAATTTTAATATGGAAAGCCCAATAAAATTAATTCTCCATCATATTCTCTATTCCGCTATATTTTTAATGCATTCCTAACATGCCTGTTTGCTTTTTCTGACTGCCTCTAGCACAACCCCTAGCAGTGGACATCTTCAGAGAACTATTCCACGATGACTCCAAGATCTCCTTTCCTGATGCAGTTGTAGTTAAATTAGCCCCCATCGATACTTGTATGTATTAGTTGGGGTTATTTTTCTTCCAATGTGCAATTACTCTAACATTATGCCATTTTTGTTTGCCCTATCACATTAGATTTTGTTGAGGATCTTTTTGAAGCTCTTTCAACATTCACAGTCTGCTTTGGTCTCAACTATCTTGAGCAGTTTAGTATCGTCTGCAAACTTTGCCACCTCACTGTTTACCCCTTTCTCCAGATCATTTATGAATAAGTTGAATAGGATTGGTCCTAGGACTGACCCTTGGGGAACACCACTTGTTACTCCTCTCCATTCTGAGAATTTACTATTAATTCCTACCCTTTGTTCCCTGTCTTTTAACCATTTTAATCTGGCAAGATGACTCCAACATCCCACAGTTCTCAATTCTCTCAAAACCGTGTGCTCTGTCCAGCCCTTTCCTGGACCATTCAGAGGAATAATAAGATTCATTAGCTCCTCAAAAGAGACAAAATGCACACCTTGTCATTTTACCTGGAGTCACCTATCGGTTTAATTCAAATAGGGCACTGGGTTGGTTTAGATTAGGGCTATCAAATGATTTTAAAAATCGCAATTAATTGTGAGATTAAAAAAGTCACGATTAACCACAGTTTTAATCGCATTGCAGCTATGTAAAAAAAATTCTACATTTGTAAGCTGCACTTTCACGATAAATAGATTGCACTACAGTACTTGTATGAGGTGAATTGAAAAAGACTATTTCTTTTGTTTTTCTTTTTTACACTGCAATATTTGTAATAAAAATAATATAAAGCGAGCACTGTACACTTTGTATTCTGTGTTGTTATTGAAATCAATATATTTGAAAATGTAGAAAAACATCCTTTTCTCCTCCCACTCCACACACACACAGAGAAGCAAAGCTGTTTCTCAGGTTCTCCAGTAATTTTCCTTTTGCTCTCTTTGCACAGTGAAAAAATTCTTGAGACATGTATTTTACCACATTAAAATACGCATGTATTTTCATAAAAAAAATCAAGTGTGTCAATTCCCCTTTACATTTTCCCTTGGAAGCTTTCTCTTTAGATGAGCACTTATTAAATTGAACAACCAATCCCCCCCCTAGTTTGCTCCCTCTTCTAAAATGAAACTTGAAAAAAATCCACTAAAGCAATAAAAGTTTATTATTTTTCTAAATGGTTCTTTAGTTTTTTACAACCTAATGGTCTCAGCATTCTCGATCTGGTGCTGTCCCCCTGGGTCCTTGGTTCCTGGCTGGTTCATTGGAAACACATGCTCTGATCTCTCATAACAGCTTTTATAACTGGATGCTTCCTGCTATCTCATGGCCACTGCCCTTTGCTTCACCGGATAGCTCTGACATCCCCTGGGATTGCTTGTCCGCTCCTCAGTCTGACTCCAACTTTTCCTTTTATAACACTAGCACAGCTCTCTAAGCTCTGTAAAGATGGTGTGGTCAGCTGTGCCCTCTTAGCAGCCATAGATCAACCCAATTTATGTGCTGGTCTCCTGTGCACTCATCTGTCCCTGACATCATTTAATGATGCACCGCTCCAGAGTTCCTGATTGTACAATCTGATCTGCAGGTCTTGGAAATGACTCAGTCTTCTTAGGAAGTGGTTCCTGGAGGTTTCTATTTTCAGTGCTTCCTCTGGATATTTTTGATTACTCCACCTATCCAGCGATCCCTCTTGGACTGAAGAGTTTCACATGAGGTCATCACTGACTCAGACTTTACTCCTCGCTGTTTTTCAGTTTCTAGCTATCCAAGATACTGCAAAGATGTTGGGGCACTATATGTGTTCTCCCTCATTTAGTGAAGAGATGTGTCCAATGTGCTAGGCCTAGTGATCTGGCAAGGATCTGGCAGAGCTTCATCTGGAGCTGGATTATGGCTACATGTGGCCTGGAGTTATCAAAGTCAAAGCTGTTTGTGTATTTCTTTGGAGAAAGAATTACCTCATTCCCATGATCATGGCAGCTTCCAGTTCTCTGACATGTGTGGGGCCTGCTGGAGCACAGACCTAGAATTCTATCTTCATCAGTCACTGCTTCTGATCACTTCCACTGCAAAGCGTCCAGGCTGGCAGAATGCTGTAAAGCTGCTTCTTCTCTCCTCCCAGATCTCTCCTCTTCAGCATCAACTGAGGACACATAAAATATCTTCTTCTGCCTGATTTGTTCTGGAAAATACTTGCCTGCTTGGTCAGCTCAGGTGCTGCAGGGATGAGGGCCATAAATAGCTAGCTAGACAGACAGGCATGTTGAGTTATTTGCCTACTGACTGGGCCTCTCTCTCTTTCGTAATCAGTTCAGTCCTTGTGGCACTTTATCAGATATTATTCTCAGTTAGATTTTTTTAGTCTAATACTATTCTAATCTTCATTCATTACAGAAGCTGTATGCTTAGCACATCGTGCACACTGGGGGTGCGGCAGTAGTTTAATATGAGGAAAAGGAGCCCATTTTACTGATCGCTCACTAAAGGGTAGGAATTAAATAGAATATAAATATCTCTTCATTCAGAAAATGGATATGGGTCTTAGTCCCCACCCACTCACACTTTTTTTAAACACATTGCAGCACCCAGAGGTGCTGGAACTAGGACTGTTGCTGCCGCCCCTGACTTGGAAGTGGTTTCCATCATATACAGGGTTTATAGTTTTGTTCAGTGGCTCTCAGCACCCCCACTATACAAATTTTTCCAGCACACTATTTTGCATGGCACCACCAACAAAATAGTCCAGAGCTCTCTGGCTAAAATACCCTGTGCAGCGACCTCTAGCGGCAGTTAGGCAAGAACTGGCTTCCCTGAAATCTCCCTGACCTACTGACTTTGCCAAGTATTTCCCTTAACAAATCCCTCTATAGCTTTCAGCCTTTTTCCCATAAGTGATGCCAAATTAACTGGCTTGTAGTTTCCTGTGGGTCCATAGGCCTTTTGTTGTATTATTAGGCACACTCTGGGGTCCGCAAGGATGAGCGTGCTGCATTTATAAAGATGCCGGCTGAAGTTCATTTCAAGTCCCCATTTTCTTTGGCATTCTTGACATGTGCTGTCAGTTGCATGTCAAAATGTTACTATTGACAAAGACATGATAAGAGAATCCAAGTCCCTCAGTATAGCCACATCTCATTTCATAATTAATCCAGCATCCTACAAAATCTACAAATGCTATGCTCATTTTTATTTTTTTTTTTTACTTTGCAGATTTAGGCCGAGATCTTTAAAGAATTTATTTTTGAAGTATGCAGCCAAAAAACTTTTAAGGTGCTTAATTGTATATGCAAATAAAATTTTGATACGAGTAATTTAAATGCCCACTGCAGTTGCCAATCTGACTTTGTGTCCCAATCCACGACTGAGCAATCCAGTACAGACCTGTACATGAAAATATTAAATTACAAAAAAACACTGACAATATTTTGAGCTCACCATTGCTTTCAGATGTTCCCTCTGTCATAATATTGGATCCACTGCACTTCTTTATAGAGCACATATTTCCTAGAGAAAGCAGCAACAAACTGCAAACAAAACTAACAGGTTTTCTGCAGCAGTTTCAGCTCCATTCTTGTCTCTGTTTGTTACCAGAAACCACTCCCTTTCTGGAACTTTCAATATATCCCAGAGACCTCTAATGGCTGAATACCATTGTTGCAACTTAAGGCTTGTCTACACTGCTTTGCAGTTTGGAGTATAGGGATGAGACCAAAGTGCTGTGCGGTAATAAATCCGTTAGTTCGCATCCACAGCATACACACGGGGGAGTTACACTGCAGCCCTCTGGTGCACACTGCTGTTTTCAGTCCCACAGTCTGAACTGCGGGGCAGTGTAGACGCAGCATTAAAGTCCTCACACTCTCCAATTCACAGGCACTTTCCTTCCCATTTGTACCCTCATTTGCACTTTGTTATACACAGCTCCCTTTCCCCTTCCTTCAGATAAAGGCCTCAGCAACCAAAAAGGAAACTAGCAACAGGCAAAGCCTATTTCACTGAATTTGAGCTCAAACTGCTAATTAATGTATTATTATTTATACACAGTAGAGTAGCACCAAGGAGCCCTAGTCATGGAGAAGGACCCCATTGTACCAGACTATAAAGTGGATAGAAAGCTGGCTAGATTGTCGGGCTCAATGGGTAGTGATCAATGGCTCATTGTCTAGTTGGCAGTCAGAATCCAGCGGAGTGACCCATGGGATTAATTGTACCCTCAGCAAGTTCACAGATGACACTAAGCCAGGGGAAGAAGTAGATACGCTGGAGGGTAGGGATAGGGTCCAGAGTGACCTAGACAAATTAGAGGATTGGGCCAAAAGAAATCTGATGAGGTTCAACAAGGACAAGTGCAGAGTCCTGCACTTAGGAAGGAAGAATCCCAGGGACAACTACAGGCTTGGGACCAACTGGCTAAGCAGCAGTTCTACAAAAAAGAATCTTGGGATTACAGTGGATGAGAAGCTGGATATGAGTCAGCAGTGTGTCCCTGCTGCCAAGAAGGCCAACGGCATATTGGGCTGTATTATAGGAGCATTGCCAGCAGATCAAGGGAAGTGATTATTCCCCTCCATTCAGTACTGGTGAATCCACATCTGGAGTATTGCATCCAGTTTTGGTCCCCCACTACAGAAGGGATGTGGACAAATTGGAGAGAGTCCAGAAAAGGGTAACAAAAATGATCAGGGGACTGGGGCACATGACTTATGGGAAGAGGCTGAGGGAACTGGGCTTATTTAGTCTGCAGAAGAGAAGAGTGAGGGGGGATTTGATAGCAGCGTTCAACTACCCAAAGGGAGGTTCCAGAGAGGATGGAGCTAGGCTGTTCTCAGTGGTGGCAGATGACAGAACAGGGAGCAATGGTCTCAAGTTGCAGTGGGCGAGGTCTAGGTTGGATATTAGGAAACACTGTAACTAGGAGGGTGGTGAAGCACTGGAATGGGTTACCTAGGGAGGTGGTGGAATCTCCTTCCTTAGAAGTTTTTAAGGCCTGGCTTGACAAAGCCCTGGCTGGGATGATTTAGTTGGGATTGATCCTACTTTGAGCAGGGGATTGGACAAGATGCCCTACTGAGGTCTCTTCCAACCCTAATCTTCTAGGATGCTGTAGGAACATAGAACAAGACAGCAATACCTGCCCCCAAAAGCTTATAAATAGGGCCCTACCACATTCACAGTCTGGGAATTTTTGAAAGTCCACTTCCTGTTTGTTTGGTATGGACAGTTTACAGCACATCTTCCCAGCTGACTCTATGCAGCAAACATTCTCCCACTTGGAGCACACCTGAGTTGTTGGATCAGCTGGCACCATGGGGAGAGGAGGCTGTGCAGTCCCAGCTCCGCTTCAGCCATAGGAACTTTGATACCTACGATCAGAATTCTCATGGCATGTTGGATAAGGGCTACGAACAGGACACGCAGTAGTGCCGTGTGAAGATAAAGGAGCTGAGGCAGCATACCAGAAGGTAAGGGAGTCAAACTGTCATTCTGGTGCTGCTCTGAAGACTTGTTGCTTTATAAGGAGCTGGACATCATCATCAGCGGTGACCCCACCTCCACCACCAAGAGTCCCATGGATACTTCGGTGGGGATGGAGACAGTGGACAGCAGACTCAACCCTGAAGACGAAGTTGTGGACAAGGGGGTCAAATTGGAAGACAAGATGGGACAGGCAACAGGGTCATCTGGTACCGTGGTGAGCCAGGACCTCTTCTAGACACAAGAGGGTTCGGGATAGTCCAGCAGTCTGTCTATGGTGCACATGTTGCAGGAGAGCAGAGCTCTGGTAAGTGATCTTTTTGAGTTTATGCTGCTCAGTTATATGAGGTAGAACTTTCCTTTGCTTTGTTATATGCTAGAAGTGGATGAAGGGATAGATATGTACAAGACTAGCTGTGTTTGTGTCTGCTTCACATTCCCCTGGGCAGCTACACAGTGAGGCAGAATAATATGTTAATACACACCAAGATTTCATGGGAATCCTTCAAAGAGATCTCTAGGAAACCTTCCTGGAGGTACTCACCAATCCTTTGCCAAAGGTGCCTTGGCAGAGCTGCTTTGTTTCTTCCCCCATGGTAGGAAACTTTCCCACGCCAATTGGCAATCACTTGTACAGAGACCAAAGTGGCACACAGGAGAGCAGCATAGGGATCTGTTCTAAAGCCACACGCATGCAGGAGATACACCCCTGCATCCTTTCTTACCATCAGGAGTGAGATATCTGCTTCAGTGACCCCCACCTTTGGAAAATGGCAGCAGAATTTACAATTTTGTCCATAGTCCCCTGCAGTGATCCCCTTAAAAAACCACCTAGACAGTTTGCCCCATCTGGAGCATCACTCCTGGGCCAAACTCACCATATTTAGGGTGTTCGCTGAGCTGTGTCTTGCCAATGGACAGTGAGAAACTGATCTGTATTTTAAAAAGAGGTGTATTTTACTATAATGATTCGATGCCATGAGTGCACTAACAATCATGCTGTTTATTGTTTCTTGTGCTTCTGCAGATTGTGACCTTCAGGGGAACCCCCTACACATCAGTGGAGCACCACTACCAGATAAGAAGAATGAGGAGCAAGGAGAACATGTTTCAAGAGGTGCTCCAATCCTCAGATGCTGCAAAACAAGAACACAGAGTATGAAGAAAGACTGTAAATGAAAATTATAAAATAGACAGGTAGAACAGGAAGGAGAGTCAAGAACAAATTTTAATGGTCCAGAAGCAGATGATAAAAGCAATGGAGGAGCAAATGGAGATGTTGAAGTCCCTAATCAAGCTGCAGGCAAGATATAGAAGTGTTCGCCACCTGCCCCCTGCAGCCGATACAGAACTGCTTGCCATGCCCTCCCAAACACCTTGCACACATTCCTTGCATCTTCCTGGCCCATCTCAGTACCCAGTTCACTCCACCCCTTCAGACAGCTTCCAAAATGACAGCTTGAGTTATACACAGCTTTGAGAGCCTACATCAGGACACTGCCTTTCACTGTTATCGCCCTTCCTACCAGGGGTGACTCTAGGCATTTTGCCGACCCAAGCACGGCAGGCAGGCTGCCTTCGGTGACTTGCCTGCGGAGGGTCCACTGGTCCTGCGGCTTAGACGGACCTCCCTCAGGCGTGCCTGCAGGAGGTCCGCCAAAGCCATGGGACCAGCAGACCCTCTGCAGGGAAGCCGCAGAAGGCAGCTGCCTGCCGCCCTTGTGGCGACCGGCAGAGCGCCCCCAGTGGCTTGCCGCCCCAAGCATGTGCTTGGCATGCTGAGGCCTGGAGCTGCCCCTGCTTCCTACCAAGCATTTTCGGTGTGTTGTTAATTCTTATTTAATAAAAACATACTCTCTGAAAGATAATCAATCTTTATGTGTCTCCTACACATGGTGGTTACTGCTGGAATTAATACACAATGGCAATTAGAACATTTGCAGACTACAAATCATGGTCAGGAATCATCAAAATTTTCATGCAAGGCAGCAAGTTAAAGTAGGGCAGAGTGCTGTATAGAAAGACATATTACTGGTGTTCATTGTCAAAATGTTGCCTAAAGCCTCTCTGATTCGAATAACTCTGGTATCTGGCTACTTAAAATCAGGTGCCAGGTGATCCACCTCCACCCCAGGGGAAAGTTTTGCCCTCAGCCTCACAAATATTATGCAGCACACAACAGGCTGCTATGACCATGGGAATATTTTCCTCATGTAGGTCTAACCTGCCATAAAAGCAGTGCCAGTGAGCTTTTAATTTGCCAAATGCATATTCAACTGTCATCCTGAACCTGCTCAGCCTATTGTTGAAGCACTCCTGGATGTTGTCCAGGTTTCCTGTGTAAGGCTTCATGAGCCATGGGAGTAAGGGGTACACTGGGTCTCTCAGGATCACCATTACCTTTCAGCATCCCCCACTGGAATCTTCTCGTCTGGAAAGAAAGTCCCTGCTTGCAGCTTTCTGTATAGGCCAGTGTTCCTGAAAATGCGTGCGTCATGCACTTTCCCTGACCACCCTGCACTGATGTCAGTGAAATGCCCATGATGATCCACAAGTGCCTCCAATACCATAAAGAAGTACCCCTTTCTGTTAATGTACTCCATCACAAGATGGTCCGGGGCCAAAATTGGGATCTGCGTTCCATCTATCGCCTGCTGCAGTTAGGGAATCCCATTGCCACAAAGTCATCCACTATTTCATGCACATTTCCAAGAGTCACAGTCCTCCATACCAGAATGTGATTAATGACCCTGCACACTTGTGTTAATGCAGCCCCAACGATGGACTTTCTGACTCCAAACTGATTAGTGACTGACCAGTAGCAGTCTGGAGTTGCCAGCTTCCACACACCGATCACCATACATTCCTTCACCGAGAGGGCAGCTCTCATTCTGGGGTCCCTGCACTGCAGAGCTGGGAAGAGCTCAGCACACAGTTCCAGGAAGGTCGGATCCAAAAGTTTTGCACCCACTGCTCTTCATCCCAGACCTCCATAATGAAGTGATCCCACCACTCAGTGCTTGTTTCCCAAAAACAATAGCAACAGTCCACCACGTGCAGCTGCTCCGTGAATGCCAAAAGTAATCTGGTATTGTTTTTTTCCATGGAACACAGCAGGTCAGGCACCTCTGATTCCTGTTCAGATTGGGAGCTCATGATATACTGCATGAGTATCCGTGGTGTGCTCATAACACTAACCACAACAGTAGAGAGCAGTGCAGGATCCATCCTTTCAGACAAAGATGGCGGGCGTACAGTAAACAGGGGCCATTGAAAAATGGTGCAAAACGCTATCGAAAAACCATGGAATGATGAGATGGAAAAAACTGCATCATGGGATATTGAGCCCACACTCATGATGCACTGTGATTCATTCTTCCTTCCCACAATGCCTAGCTGCAGAAGGTGGTGAGTAGCACAGTGGGATAACTACCCACAGTGCAATGCTCTCATTGTTGTAAATGCTAAAGCACCAACCGTGCACATGATCTGCTGACAGAAGGAGCATTGTGTGAACAGGACCGGCTCCAGGCACCAGTGCAGCAAGCAGGTACTTGGAGCGGCCAAGGAGAAGGAGTACCAAGTCAGGTTCTTCAGCGGTGGGTCTCTCGGTCCCTCTCAGAGAGAAGGACCTGCAGCCAAAGTGCTGCTGAAGAAGAAAGCGGAGCGGTGGAGCTGCCACTGAGCACGATCACAGCTTTTTTTTTTTTTCCCTTGCCGCTTGGAGTGGCAAAAACTCTGGAGCTGGCCCTGTGTGTGAACATGCACAAATGATGTAATTATACCAGTTTTTGATCATTAGCGTAACTTGCGTCAACACAACTCTGGAGTGTAGACAAGACCTTAATCATGTTGATCTTGAGCTGATAGCTAGACCACAAGGAGATGTCAGCAAGACAGGTAAAGATTTTAGTTTGGACAGAAAAAGACAGATCTGGGGTAGAGAGGTAGATCTGTGATTGTCAGCATACAGAAGCTAGTTAGGGTGACCAGATAGCAAGTGAAAAATTGGGATGGGGGTGCAGGTAATAGGTGTCTATATAAGGAAGAGGCCCAAATATCAGGACTGTCCCTATGAAATCATAGGATCATAGGACTGGAAAGGATCTCGAGAGGTCATCTAGTCCAGTTCTCTGCAAATCTGGTTACCCTAAAGCCAGTTGAGTTCATGTTTGCACATGAAACTACCCAGAGATAAGGTATGAGTTTCATACACTGCTGAGTCTCTCTTGTGAACACGAGTCACCTCCAGGAAAATACAATTACTTCTTTTAATAGATTATTATGATTTTTTAAAAGAAATTTCCAGTTGGAAAAAATCTATAAACCATATCATAGAAAAATGAAATTAGTTCATTTGTCACATGCTTTTAATGATTGTAGTTTAATTGCCCCTTTTACTAATAATCAGATATATTTATGTTTCAGGGTTTTCAAACTAGTTAGAGACATAAAGGGTAACAAGAAAACATTCTACAAATACATTAGAAGGACAGGGTAGGCTCGTCACTCAATGACAGTGGAAAAACAATAACAGAAAATGTGGAAATGGCAGAGGTGCTTAATGACATCTTTGTTTCAGTTTTCACCACAAAAGTTGGTAGTGATTGGACGTCTAATATAGTGAATGTCAGTGAAAATGAGGTACGATCAGAGGCAAAAACAGGAAAAAGATAAGTTATAAATTACTTAGACAAGTTAGATGTCTTCAAGTCACCAGGGCCTGATGAAATGCATCTTAGAATACCCAAGGAGCTGACTGAGGAGATATCTGAGCCATTAGCGATTATCTTTGAAAAGTCATGGAAAACGGGAGAGATTTCAGAAGACTGGAAAAGGGCAAACATAGTGCCCATTTGTAAAGAGGGAAATAAGGACAACCTGGGGAATTACAGACCAGTCAGCTTAACTTCTGTACCCAGAAAGATAATGGAGCAAATAATTAAGAACAAATCTTGTCAAACCAAACTGATAGCTTTCTTTGACAGGATAACAAGCCTTGTGGATAAGGGGGAAGCAGTAGATGTGGTATAAAGCTTTTTATACTGTCTCACATGACGCTGTCATAAACAAACTAGGGAAATGCAGCCTAGATGGAACTACTATCAGGTGGATGCATAACTGGTTGGAAAATCATTCCCAGAGAATAGTTATCAGTGGTTCACAGTCATGCTGGAACGGCATAACAAGTGAGGTTCCACAGGGATCAGTTCTGGGTTTTGTTCTGTTCAGTATCTTCATCAATGATTTAGATAATGGCATAGAGAGTGCACTTATAAAGTTTGCGGATGTACCAAGCTGGGAGGTTGCAAGTGCTTTGGAGGGTAGGATTATAATTCAAAATGATCTGGAGAAACTGGAGAAATGGTCTGAAGTAAATAGGACGAAATTCAATACGGACAAACGCAAAGTACTCCACTTAGGAAGGAACAATCAGTTGAACACATAATGGGAAATGACTTTCTAGGAAGCAGTACTGCAGAAAGGGATCTGAGGGTCATAGTGGGCCACAAGCTAAATATGAGTCAACTGTGTAACACTGTTGCAAGAAAAGCAAACATCATTCTGGGATGTATTAGCAGGAGTGTTGTAAGCAAGACACAAGAAATAATTCTTCTGCTCTTCTCCGCACTGATTAGGCCTCAACTGGAGTAATGTGTCTAGTTCTTGGAGCCACATTTCAGGGAAGATATGAACAAACTGGAGAAAGTCCAAGAAGAGTAACAAAAATGATTAAAGGTCTAGAAAACATGATCTGTGAAGGAAAATTGAAAAAATTGGGTTTGTTTACTCTGGAAAAGAGAAGACTGAGTGGGGACATGATAACAGATTTCAAATACATAAAAGATTGTTACAAGGAGGAGGGAGAAAAATTGTTCTTCTTAGTCTCTGAGGATAGGACAAGAAGCAATGGGCTTAAATTGCAGCAAGGGAGGTTTAGGTTGGAGATTAGGGAAAATCTCCTAACTGTCATGGTGGTTAAGCACTGGAATAGATTGCCTAGGGAGACTGTGGAATCTCCATCAGTGGAGATTTTTAAGAGCAGGTTAGACAAACACCTGTCAGGGATGATCTAGATAATATTTAGTCCTGCCATGAGTTCAGGGGACTGGACTAGATGACCTCTCAAGGCCCCTTCCAGTCTTATGATTCTCCCTTAAAAACCAACTCCTCCTCCTAGATCCTCTTGTGAGGTAAAGAACAAGAATTGTGACATCATAGTTACTTCCATGGCAAGACCCTTACACCACAAATGTCAAACAGAAGTGTTGCATTATCTAAAAGAAGAAGATGGATTTTGTAAGTGAATAACCCTGTTCTGATGCATTCATATTCAATAATAGCAAAATGAATATTGAAAATTACTAAAACTAAATAGTTGCTTATCAATACTGGGTTCAAAGGTACACCCTATTTTGAAAGCATCTTGTTAAAAAAAATTTAGTGCACATACAAGTTGATGGATGGGCTTCACTGGTGACTGGTGTCCTTGATGAAGCCACAGAACAAGAACCTCATGGCTCACAGCAGTGCAAGCTTTCCCACCCTTATGCATCAGCCACGTCCTGTAAAGATTACCTCTAGCCATTCAGTTGGTCTTGGTCATTTTGGCCACAGCAGTCATGTCAAGTTGCCAACTTGTAACTGTTGCGATGTTTGTTGTTATCACAGACAGACAATATCCTGAACAACCCTTATGGAATTAAGATAAACCTTAGTTAATTGATTTACACCTTTATCAAATTAGGGTTAATACCTTTGGGGTGTATTGTATTAAAACTACAAGTGAGTGAGTGAGTGTGTGTGTCTGTATGTGTGTTAATGTGGCAACATATGTACTTTCTTTAGTAGGCAAGGAGGATATTAATGTACTTTCTCCATTACCAACCCTTTGAAGCCACCCCCTTTGGAGAGATATGCGTATACTAGTTCAAATAGGATTTTTCAGAGACCAACAAAGAAAGGGTTTCCAAACTGGCTTACAGCCTTCTGCTTGATCCGGCAAATGAACAGGAACCCTGGTCCATGGTGGACTCCAATCCTTATGGTAGGCTTGGAAGGACTGGCCCTACTGAGGTTGATAAGACTGAGTACCTGTTCTGAGCTGAAGCTGTGATGAACTGGTAATCAGAAGGAATCGCCTTGAGTGGGGGTTGAAAGACTGCTCCTGCCAGAACCCATGTTAGGTTGGGGTTAATTCCTGTTGACTTACTAGCATGTGTGTAGGTTCTTCGACTGTTTTTAATGTTTTGTCTGTAATGCTTTTTACCTTCATAATAAAGTAGGTTTGCACAGGAAGTACTGTGTGGTAACTTGTATCTGTAGCAATTACACCTATTAACTGTCTCTAAAGAGAAAGCAAGCAGGTGTGCTTGAGCAACCTGTCTGTGCTGAGAAATACACAGTGAAGGCAGGGAACTGTGCAGAAATGGAAATACCCTTGTCAGAAGGGCGAGAGATGAATGTCTCCATCTAAAAGAGGCAACATCTGGGGAGCAGGAAGCCTGACAGTAGTTGACCTTGCTAGACCACTGAGGGGAAATCCAGGTGCACTTGCCCTGAACTGCAACAGTTGGAATCTGGCCCTCTATTCAGTAGGAAATGGATTAAAGCTGACTTGCTGTTTTGAAGTGCTAACTTTACATTGCTCTCTCTGTTGAAAAATAGTATTAATAATCGTTCATGCCTCTTTCTCCTTGGAATAGCCTAACATCAACCCTTCTCTTCATGATATGGTAATGGGTCACAAACCTCATGAGACTCTCTTTAATTAAAGCAAGAGAGTTCACGGTTATAAATGAAACTGAAATGGGGGGTGCAGTCTACAATGAGGAAAACTGCCCGCAATTCCTGTTAGCAACGTAGCCAGTAGAAAGAGGGCCAAATTCAGAGTTCACTTTTTTCCACTGAAGAAAAGGTGACTGCAGCTACTTACTCCAAAATCTGAGTGGCTCATCAATTTAGCATACACACAAGCACAGTCCAACCACAGAGCATGTTCTGAGGACACTAGCATTGCTATGAAATAAAACAGAGCAAGATCATTCTGGGTACCACTATACAAATAAACATACCCAGCATCCCACTTGGCTTCAGGCTTCCCACCAGGTATAATCACCGTTTCTTAATAACCAAAACATTTTAGGGTGTTTGAGAACTCAAATGAACTGGGATTGGCACACAAGCAAAAAGTGCCCATTCTTCAAAGAGATTATATATCCTGCATGAGGATTGGAAGAACACCATGCTACTAAAAGATGCCTTGTCTGTGTGCCTTCACTGGCTTATGCAGTAAAACAAATTAATTCCAATGATTGAGGCATACAGTATATATTGAACATACAACCTGAGCCTTAGCCAAATGATGTTTCACTGAAGGTAAATGTCTGTGTGTGGATAGTAAACAGGCACCAAATGGTACCCAGAGCTTTCAGGGTTATGGTGGATAATATAGAGCTATTTTCCTCCTTTTGCACTAAAATGATTGAATGGAATATTTGTTTTCTTTCTGAAAATGTTAAAAGTCATTACCAAAAATTGGCTATTACATTTCCAGTGCCTAAAAGCTCCTATTTTCTTTTTAACGAGAAAAGAACTTTGAATATATCCCATTTGCTGCTGTGCAAATGCATTTGACAGTTCATCTAAATGCCAGCACAATTGCTTTAGCAGAGTTAATAAAGGTAATCTGAACAGCCTTATTTTTGTCCCTAATGTTCACCCCCAAAAGGAAATGTGTTTCTTACTAATAATAGTGTGTGTGACAGAAAATACTGAGTACATGTATCTGTTCCCATTCATTTGCCAAAAATGGATAATTCACATCAGAGCTTTTAGAAAAACAACAAAAATAACAAACAAATTAACTTCTTCCCTGCCAGAAGCAACTCCTACCAACGTGTAGTTTGAATCTAAACTCTGATAGCCACCAGGGAGTAAGTTAAACAGAGGGAATATAGAGCTCCTGTTTGTATTCCCTTAGGAGCACATAAAAAACTATTTTGTCTGTCACATTCTCTGTCAAGCCAACCATTAAGTGTACCTTGCCAGCATACACCATACCTATGGAAGAAACAGCTTATGGGCTCAGGACTGAATTTCTATCTATACAAACATCTATCCTTTTAAGCACTTTCTGTAGAGCCCATCACAATACTGAGAACCTCAAGCATTCAAAAATCATGTCGGACCCCAAAATCATGAGATTTTAAGCCAATCATGACATTTAAAAAAATAATAGATGCTGGGTTCTTCTTTTTGGCTTTCTGATTTCTGAGCCTTTAGAATACACTCAGGTCACATTTTCAAGCTTTTCTCTGCAACTGTGAGGACTAGACACTCACTTTAAAAAACAGTTCTCATGCAACTCTCTTGTTTCCAGCAGCTGGAACTTTACGAAAAGACATCAAACATTTAGAGCTTTGATAAAATTGTGAGATTTGGCAAAATTGCCATTACACCTAGCATCTAAGCATTAGGTCAGGGACCAGGTTAGCAAGTTACTGGAAATGAGTGCCATGGCTAATTCAAGGGAGTGAAAGAGCCACAGTGAGGTGGATCAGGACACACATACATGACCCTCAGTAATACTTAAGTTTTTATCACATTAGCATCCAACTCTTATGGGAACATCCTACACTGAGAATTTAACAGAGAATGAGCAACCTGTTTAGAGAGATTTAAACCATCTATAGAATTCCATAGCAGAAAGAATTCTCAATTAATTCTATAGGTTGGTTTTAAAAACACACATTTCACACTTCTCACATTTAGGAGATGGCGCTTCCTAGCAATGTGTTTCTATAAGGAATACTCAAAAATAATATAGAGTTTAATAGAGAACCATATCGCTGCTGTAAGATTTAAAAACCAATCTATGGAATTAATTGAAATTTCTTTCTGCTATAGAATTCTATAGCCATACTCTCAGGACAGACACCACAATGTTATGATTGGATCCAAATGATGCTAGATCCTATGTGCTTCTAAGCCCCTTGGGTCTGGGTAATGGCTGATCATTGTTCTTAACTCTGGGTCATTCAGGCACACTCCGAGATGCGTAACTTGTGACTAATGCTCTTCTTAGGCAGTGGGACCCTGCATTCCTGCTGCCTGGACCCCAGAACCAATGCTACAGCTCTTACAAGAACATAGTTACTTAGATGTTCCCCCAGAATCCACCTGGCTGTGGGTGTTCTGGTTTCCTAACTAAACCCTTGAGGGGCAATGTGACAGTAAAACAAGGAATCCAGATTTTGCAGAAGAATCTAACAATCTCAATTTTACTCTTAAAAAGCATAACATCTGTGGTGTAAGAACCTGCAGGGCTAGCACGTGGGCCCAGGAGGGTTCTGTGCTGCTGACTCTGCCACATTGCCTCTGGAGGCTTAGGCTTGGCTCCTGTGGGAGGACCCTGTGAATTTGTGCTTGGCAGGAAGTACTGCCTAGCAGGACCTGAATGGCAGCCCTTTGCAGCCCACTGATTGGGTGGTCCCAGTACTTAAACCAGGAAGATGTCTGAGCAACAAGGCAGACCGCCTACCTGTCTCTGCTTCAGACCCTACTCATGAGTCACGATAGACCCTAGACTCCAGCTTCTGATCCTGGTTTGTTCTTCAATTGCTGTCTGCAACCTGGCAGTTGATCCTGATCCCCTGGTAACTTCCTTCCTGCCTGCCCCCTGCCTCTCTGTTTGACCTCTGGCCTATCTCAGATTCTGACCTCCTGGTAACCTGACCCTGTCTCTTGACACCTGAACCTTAGTCTGCCTTCTGGCCTATGTTGGACTCTGAGCCATAAATTGCAGGTTTCTATTAGCAGGGAGATGAACCAAAATCCCAGTTATTTGGGAGATTTCAGATCTAGAGTTGACCCTTTGTGGCTCAGCCCCATCTCTGACTCCTGTGCTGATGCTGCTAAGTAGTCTAACGATTTTCAGCTCTCTGTGTAAGGACACAGAGTTCAGAGATACCTTCTTTCAGACTCAACGTTTGAAGTAGATTCCCCTGCCCCCCACACACTAGAAACAAAATTAAAGCTCTATCTGACTTTTTCAAATGCTGGGCTTTTTAGCCGCTGTTTTTAGTTTATCACCTTTTCAAAGACACATTGACTGTTTTTAGTTTCTTTTGAAGACACGTGCTGTAACAAGTGAACGGCAAAGATCAATGGACAGAGTGCTGGTTTAAACCCAAATAGCTCCCACACAAACTAGGCCCCAGCATGACAACTTGCTATGTGTCATGTGACTCCATTTTCAGGGAGCAACATTTTTCTTAAATCAGCATAACATAGTTGTGACATTGCACTCCATATGATTTTATGAAAATATGCTAATGAGTGTGAATATAATGTAACTGGAATATGCTTTATGAAAAATGTCTCTTGTAAGGTATCATTACAAAGCTTATAATCTACTGATTGTGGTCATCCTATTTGTATGAATGTATCACTCTTGTATCTGAAACTAGAAATATGAAATACAACTCTGAGGTCCTATTGTAATTATGCAAAATGTGGGCTATCAGTGGTGGTTTGGAATCTTGATGGCTCCCATCAACTAGGACAATTGGTTGTAAATGGCTCTGTTTACTTGCCACCCTTCCTGTGAGTCAGGCCAGGAAGAATGAAGGCTTGGGGGTCCCACAGGACATGTGAACACGTCACCTGGTACTGGAATCCATCTTAAACCTGGGGCTTTTCCATTTAGGAGGAGGGGTAGGGACCCAGAGAGACAAAAGATTCCTGCCTTGTGCCAAAGCTATAAAAGGGGGTGGAGCAGAACAAAGGAGGTTCCAGTCATGAGAAATCCCCTAGTTACCACCTGAGCTGGAGCTAACAAGAACTGTACAGGGGAAAGGATTGGGCCCAGACTAGGAAGGAGTCCAGTCTGTGAAAGAAGCTTATTGAAACATCTCTGAGGGTGTAATTTTATCTGTAATCAGTTTCTTAATGTATTAGGCTTAGACTTGCATGTTTTGTTTTATTTTGCTTGGAAGGTTACTTTGTTCTTTCTGTTATTACTTGGAACCACTTAAATCCTATTTTTTATACTTAATAAAATCACTTTTGCTTATTAATTAACCCAGAATAAGTAAGTAATACCTCGGGGAACAAACAGCTGTGCGTATCTCTCTGTCAATGTTATTTATGAGTTTACCCTGTATAAGCTTTATACAGAGTAAAATAGAGTCATTTGGGGTTTGGATCCCATTGGGAGTTGGGTGTCTGGGTGCTGGAGACAGGAGCACTTCTTAAGCTGTTTTCAGTTAAGTCTGAAGCTTTGGGGTGCGTGGTTCAGACCCCGGGTCTGTGTTGGAGCAGACTGGCATATGTAGCTCAAAAAGGCAGGGTTCTGGAGGCCCAAACTGGCAGAGAAAATGGGCTTAGAGGTAGTCTCAGCACATCAGGTGACAGTCCTAAGGGGGTGTCTGTGATCGAACCCGTCACAAGAGTCTCCTACTTCTTCCTTCCATGTTGGTAAGTGAGCCCTTGTCACACAGTGCCTATTTCTGACTCTCATATAAATCAGCTCCAAAGCCTGGGATATGCCAAAAATGGGTTATTCATATTCTGCTACACTCTTTTATGCAGTTCTGCTCTCATAAAATGGAACATGTGTCTGATGAGCTTATTTACATTCCAAATGCATGGCTGGTAGAAATAGAGAGTAGGCAACATATAAAGTCAATAGCACCTGTCACAAATGTTGGTGTGGGTGGTCAGGCCTAGTTGTTGGAGGAGGAGTCAGCAGCCAGGAATAGAATTGGGAATCAGAGCCAGAGCCAGAAACCTGGAGTCACAGCCAAGTGTCAGGAAGTAAGCAGGGGGTGGACTGGATCAGGGTAGGAGCAAGGCTAGTAACAAGGCAGGCCCAAGAGTGACTGCAGCTGGAGGCATAACAACTAGGGGCTCATCCATTTTGGATCTGGCTTAATCAACAATGATGAATTAGTTGCGAATGTGAGGGTGGTCGGGAACTTGGGAGGAAGTGATCATAAACTGATAGAATTCAAGGTCCTATGGAAAGGAAGACATGAGAACAGCAAAACAAGGACACTGGACTTCAGAAAAGCAGATTTCAACAGCTCAGAGAAATAGTAGGTGAGGTCCCTTGGAAAGAAAAGGAGTCAAAGGGGGCTGGCAGTTCCTAAAAGATGCAATACTACAGACTCAACACGGAGGTATTCTAACACAGAGGAAAGATAAGAAGTGCCAGAGGAGGCTAATATGGCTGCACAAGGCATTTTTTAGTCATCTAAAACCCAAACGGAATACATACAGGAAATGAAAGGATGGGCATGTCACCAGGGAAGTACACATGGGATAGCATGAGTGTGTAGGGACAAAATCAGGAAAGCCAAGGCAAAGAATGAGCTACAGCTGGCAAGGAATGTTAGAGCCAACAAGAAGGGGTTCTTCAAAAAAGTCAGACAAAAAAGAAAGATCAAGGATGGTGTAAGTTGGCTGCTCAGTGGAGATGAGCTGGTAATAGAAGATGATAGGAAAGCAGAGCTGCTCAATGCCTACTATGCGTCAGTCGTCTCATAAAAAATAACATGTGACTGGATGACTAGAGAAGTGGGGAAGGGATGCAGATCAATATAAGTAAAGAACATGTCAGAGATCTTTTAACCAATTTGAATGAATTCAGATCAGTGGTGCTAGATGCTATTCACTCAAGGGTACTGAAGGAATTAGCTGAGGAAATCTCAAAGCCACTGGTAACAATATTTACAAACTCATAGATGACAGGAGAGGTCCTGGGAGACTGGAGAAGGGCTAATGTAGTGCCCATCTTTAAAAAGGTGAAAAAGGAGGAGCTGGAGAACTATAAACTAGTCAGTCTGACTTTGATACCTGGGAAGCTACTAAAGCAATGCGTAAAACATTCAATTTGCAAATACCTGAAGGATGAATGGGTAACCAATAGTAGCCTGCATGGATTTACCCATAACAAATCATGCCAAACCAGCTTGGTTTCCTTCTTTGACAGGGTAACTGGTTAGGTGGACAGGGGGAATGCATTGGATATAATATACCTGGACTCAGCAAGGCTTTTGACGCAGTTGCCCATGACATTCTGATAAGCAAGCTGGAGAAATGTGGTCTCATGGAACTACCATTAAGTGGATACATAATTGGTTAAACAACTGCAAACAAAGACTATTACTGGAATAATGTTGGTTGGAGGGAGGTCTCAAGTGGGGTCCCACAGGGATCTGTTCTCGGTCCTGTGTTGTTTAACATCTTTATTAATTACCTGAATGTAGGAATAGAGCTCACACTGATCAAGTCTGCAGATGATACAAAGCTGGGGGGGGATGGGGTTGCCAATACTTTGGAGGATAGAGCTAAAATGCCGAGGGATCCTGATAAATTGGAGTCTGGAATCCAGCGTAGGCTGGCTGCAGGGCAAGCAGGGTACAGTCAGGCGAGACAGTCTGTTTCCTGCTGTTGCTGGCAGGTAGGTTGTAGGAGGAAAGGATTGTCCCCTCCTGAGGCTTTTAAACAGGATGAGGGGAAAGACAGCCTGGTTCCTGAGCCTGGAAGTGATGCAGTCAGGCCAGGTGCAGGGCCAAGTGCTGCACTGGCCAGCTGTAGGCAGACCTTCTCTCTCCTCCACTCCCCAGCTGGTCTCTGCCACGCGGAGAAGAAGCAAGGCTAATTATAGCCTTCTCAGGCATCCACGGCTCTTCACATGGTCAGATCATTTCCTGTGCTGTCTGGCTGTCTCTTGCCATCTCATAAGCTGCTGGTGACTGCTGTCGTGTCCCCTCTTCCCACTGGTTGAGGGAACAGGCTCACTAGGATGACAGGTTTGTGACCTCCCCCTTCCGTTCAGCAACTTGGGAAGTCAACAGTGCAGGACTCTGTGTTTCGACCCCACTGGGGGCCCAAAACATGTGTCTCTTCTCTTGGGGCACTGCCCCCTTGCAAAAGGGGGTGGAGGCTACACTGAAATTTTGTTGGTTTTTTTTTTTAAAGCAAAATTATGATTTTACCCCTTTTTTGCAATGATAAATGCCTAATTCATAATTGATTTTTCTCACCCTAACGTCAGTTAGCTGCTCTGTCAGAAGCCTTTGGTGCTTGCAGATAATCCAGAATGATTTTTGTTAATATTTTATGTTGCTCTCTTCTATCCATGGCTAGCTAGGCGAGGGTGTCACATCCCAACTGGCCTGGGCTGAGCCTGAGCAGACACAGGGATAGCCTCAGCTCTCTGCATGAACAGGACTTGCTATAACAATAGAATGGTCATCAGCAAAAATGGAAACTAGAGCTAAATGGGAATTTTTCTGTTGGAAAATGCCATTTCTGCATAATTGAAACTTTCCATTTTTCCAATCAAATTTCATTTTCCATTGGGAAAATTACAATGACATATTTTGTTTCAGGTCAGCTGGACCTAAATCAGATAATTTTATTTCATTGAACTGACCCAAAATATTTCATTCTGAATCAGTTCAGTAAAACCTTAAACTGTATTTCCCTGTCTGCACGTTGCCTAACAGGAGTTGTAGTTCAGACCCCCTCTGAACGCTGCATTCATTCTATGACATCATGTCAATTTCCCTTTGACCAAGCTCTGCATGCTGCACTATAGGAGATGCAGTCCAGTCAGGGAACCTGGCCTATAGGGGAGAGCAGGGGCATCAGGCTCCTGACCTACAGCTCCCAGGAGGCAATGGGCCATCGTGGGAAAATGCAGTTTAATGTTTGAAATGAAGCATTTTGAATCAGTTCAACAAACTGAAATGAAACATTTTGATTTCAGGAATGGTAAAATGTTTCTTTTTAATTGAAAATGTCAACATGACAAATTGCTCACCTTTATCACATAGAAGCAGAAGTCAAAACAGTCTGGTTTCTGCTTAGCTTGCACTGGCTTTTATGCAAAAGGAAACTAACCCCCCAAAACATACATACACGCACACACACACAGCACAGCCTGTTGAAAACTAGCCAGGTGGCAACCTTATGATGATGATCACAACATGCTATGAACAATCCCAGCAGGGTAGCTATTTCACAGAAGCCTGGAGTGTAGCATCAGCAGCTAGCTCGGTCTACAACAATTACTCTTACACAAAGGAGACTTAGGGTATTGTACTGTAACTTCCCAAACATCACAGTATTGCTACTGTAAAATAGTTGGATGGACCATCACTGTAAAAATACTGTCACATATTTTTGCAAGGGTCATTACTTACCCCGTTTCCCCGCTGTTTCACTTTTTTTTTTTAAATGACAGCCCTCAAGATTATTTCCTGTGTGTCTAATGCAAGAGAAGTCAGTGAGAATTTATCAAAACTGTAATTTCTAGTATTATGTTAATTAAATGTTAATCTTTCTGTGAATTATTAAATATGCTACAGCCAAAATATCAACAGATGACGCTTAACGTGATATAACATTTCCAATATTCAGATCTAAGATATTAAAGTTCAGAGCCTTGATTTATAGAGAAAGCTGTTAAGGTTTGCCAGAAAACTCCCCTTAGAATAACGTGACAGAGTCTTAAGGATGCTGCTATTTTCAGCAGATACCAACGTTCGTCCCCTGTGTTCCACAGCAAGTGATATGTTGCCAGTGTTTTAACAAGGGCCACCCAAAAATCCCCCCTCCCTTAAACCTGTGATAATGCCAACGACCCAAGCCAACATGTATTTGCAGAGAGGAGAGTGGGAGGGACTAAGGAATCTATTAATTTGTTTTCCCTTCCTATTTAGACAAAAATATCTGTTCGTAATCATGACAAATGAAAGAGGCAACAACTTATGTTGACAATGTTTAAATTTTGCTCCTGAAAAATACACCAAATGGATTGATACTATAGTACAGTGCTCTGTTTACAGCACTAAAAATGAGTGAGGGTTTAAAGAGCTTGAGGCAGTGCTAAGGAATAATTTCCCCTAGGGATATCTTTTGAAAATTCCTACTACCTCTCTCAGTCCATTTGAAAGGCAAAAGAAAATAACAAAGCTACTCAGAAGGATTTTTATGAGCCCCAGGGATGAGTCATATCTGGCAGGGATGATTTAACAGGATGCAGAGAGGGGCTGATTCCAACAGAGGCAGGAAAATCGCCCCCAACCCTTCTTTCAGTTTGGTGGCTGAATCTGAACAAGTGCCCTCCCCCTCTAGCATCTCTTCCAACATATGACTGAGAGATAGCATCCTCCTTTCTTCCATGTGGTGCAGTGAGACACATGGCCAAGCTTACTGGTATAAGGCACTCCGTGTATAAAAATAACATTGTCAAGAATTTCCAGCCACATTGACAAGAGTTTTCCTTTACTTACAGAAGAAAGCAGTTTGTCAGATAACTGCCCTAACTTTTCCTTAGCAAGACAAGGTGGGCGAGGTAGCATCTTTTATTGGACCAACTTCTGTTGGTGAGAGAGACAAGCTTTCAAGCATGCAGAAAGGTCAGTGGCCTTTCCTTGTCAGGAGTGAGAGCTTGGTAACAAATAAAGATAGCGTCATCTCTAATCTCGCACGTACCTTTCAATTCACTTACAGGTGGGAAAGTAAGTTTCCCCTCTATCTCGGTGGCAGATGATATAAACTCAGAATTATGCTTTCAGAGGTGTAGGTCATTTCCCTGATCTCTTTGGGCTAAAGTCTGTAAATACTTGAGTATTGGTAGTCGAGAGATCTGAGAACAAACTGTATTTCTTACATTCATTTATTCATTTCCTAACTGTTTTAATGGATGCCTTCAGCTGTTCTAAAGCTAAAACGGGGAGAGAGAGTGCCTATAGATTAGAAGAGCTTTTACATTTCTAAGCCAATTTGCAACTTGCCTAGCATTAAAAAGAGGCCGACGAGTCCAGTCCTACAAAGAGTCTGATGGCAGCAAACGAACTCTAAGTATAACTGACAGGACTGGGAATACAGTGTGATGTCTTCACAGGCACACACAGAATTTTCAAATGATGTGATTAAATCTTTGCCTATAAATATTACATAATTATTAATGGCTGGTAATATAATTTTGAATATAGATTTCTGGCAGATCCCCGAGAACAGATTTATACTAGTTTTTTAATCAACAGGTAAGAGGAAAAATTACGTAGTCCCCAGTTCTAGTTCTGTTTTAACGCATCCCAATTGACTAAATCCCATTTGACTGAAAATTTAGATCTACATGCATCAGACACACAGCCAATGGGAATAGAGTGATGATGCTCCAGTCCCACACCAGCATAAGAAAACACTGGTTAAAAAAATTCATTTAGGAACTAACACAATGTTTAACGTGTGAACAGGGAACCTCAGAGCCTTACACTATATAATTTTCAGACCAATTGTCACCCACATGCCTGAGGGTTCTCCCTCCATCACAGGAAGTGTTATTTCACCCAGGCTCTGACCATGTAAAGACTTACCCATCTCCTTAACTTTGTGCTTGTGAAAAGTCCTATGAAATATTGGTTTAAATCTTTGCAGAATTGGGGCCTTAGATTGCCCAGGCTCCTCAGGGTAGAAACTGTGCCTTTGCTGATCTGTAAAGCACCATGCATAACTATAAATGTCACATGAATAAATAATAAAGCAAAGTGAGACATTAATAAAATATAATAATGGTCTTGAGTCTCAAGTATGGAATACTTACAACTCTCTCAGATCCTGGCAGGGTCAACATAGCTCCTGATCCTGGAAGCTGGCTAAATTAAGTTCCATGCAGTTTACCACATGTTGATGTTTCAGATTAGAACTTTAAAAAACAAGGTTTGTTCTACCTGTTCATGGACATTATAGCTCTCATGGCATATTTGATCAAAGTAGGGGTTTGCCTTGATGCCCTTGGCCAAATTTTTTCCTCCCTCTACTGCTGTGCCATGAGCACTAATTTCTTTCTATGCTCCACCCCAGAAGGAGCTGCATTTCAGTGCTGTATGTTTGAAGTTTGTCTATTGTTTGTGAACTACTTTGGGATCACTCAGAATGGAGGCACTATATAAATGTAAAATCTCATTACTGTACCATAATGAGTCAGGAGAACTCAAATCACTAGCATTTTTACTGTGTGCATGAAATATTTCCCTGGATGTTAAAAATAGCCTCTTCTGAATGCAGAATCCTCACCCTTATCCAGTGAGATATGAAGAAAATGGAAGCAAGCTCTGATTTCTAACTAATAATTGCAACTTTGCAGCAGCTCTGAAAAGTTTCTTTTGCACTCATCTGAAAAATGACTGACTGGTTCATAGTAAACAGCATTCAATAGTAAAAAGAAATGCTTAAATTAAAAAATGATACCACCTCATCTCTTGACAGGGAGCTTATTAGAGGTTTTATTCACTCAGTGCAGACAAATGTGAGAACTGGAGGGAACAGAGGCTGAGGACCAAGAATATTTTATTCATATTAACCAGACATCTCCCAGTGTGATGGATATAATACCCTGCCTGTGACAAACTCCACAGGGACAACATGTAAGAGCTATCAAAAGTGAAGCAGAATTGACCCTGCTCTGTGGCACACTCAGGACTTAATAGGAACATCTGGTCAGTGAAGTGTTTGCTAGAAATTTAACAAGCCTCAAACAGTGAGAGGTATTTGCCAGTAAATCAAAGGGGAGCACCTAGCTAAATGAGGTTTAATTTAAATTCATATATAGGGCTGACAGAGGAGAGCTTCATTGCTCTTTCACATTGCATTAGCACAAGCAAGCCTATGCCCAGATCAGTATCAGCTCCAGGAAGATCTTTCTGAGTGACAGCACAGGCTTCTAGGGTTAAGCACACATATACTGTATGCACAGACCCATCACATGGAGATATGGGGTGAGGGAGGGAGGGAGAGAGGTGAGACAGAGATCGGAGGCAATCTCTTCCTAACCGTACATTTCCAATCTGTATGAAAATGATGGAACTCATCATGGGCATGAACATTTTCAAATCTGCTATGTCCCATTACTGCAAATAACTTGGCCATATTTTCTACTGAAAGTGTAAACACCTATGACAGGAAATGCTATTTGGTACATGTCAATATCACTGACTGGTGCTGCGGTGGCTACCAAGGACACTGAGGGGCATGTCCAATGTTGTTATTTTTTTGCCCGAAGAACTAGAAAAAATATTTTATAAAACTCAGGATGAGACTTCTAAAAAAAATTGTGATTAAAAAAATTCAGCTTTGCTCATACAGCTATCCTCACAGTACCCTTAGACTATGCAAGCACAGTAAGGAGCAGAATATTATAAATAGAAATATCAGGACTATAGGGCAAAAGGAACATCCACAAAGTTTCATAACTACAGGTTTCAGGAAGGTGGAGACTACAGCAGTTGACAAAGTTGCTGGATATTGCACCAGCCATTAATCTATTGTTGCTGCTTCGCAAAGTAGTTTCAGCAAGACAGCATTGGTATAATGTAGTTTCAAGATGTTCTCAGGCAAATCAGGTATATGATAGCCCAGAGGAACAGGAAACTCTCAAATCATCAGAGGCACTGAACAGCAAGTAAAGGTATAGCATGCACTTTCATCTCAGGATGTGAATGTATGATAATTGCATCCGTGAGTCATTCTGCTGTACCATGAATTATGCCAATTTATTTGTAGACACAGTCAGCTATAGTACCCATTTGGTTTCATAGAGAAATCTTTTGGTCAGATGTTTGTAGAAATCTGTGCTTGTAAATAGGCATTTATGAAGGAAGCTAGTTCTCCACCGACTTTGTGCTCCTCCAAAGGTCAGTTCAAGTCTTGCTACTGATAGATTTATATTTCATATTTGACAGTAGGTGATATTTGACTACAGACTGCACTGGCACTTTCTTCTATAATGTATAGCAGGGGGAAAAAATTAAATTTGTTGCTCATGTGAACAAAGTTGCTACCCCTTTGCAAAAGGCCTCAAAGTGCAATGAATGGAAATAATCTCTTTTCAAGCCATCAGGGTAAAACCATCAGGCAGCCAAAATTGCAGAAACAAGAAGAATAAGTATCATATTGTAGCAAGAAATTGACAAAGCGATGGGGGTAGGGAGTGAAGGTCAGATCCTATGGTGATAGAAGCCTTATCAGTATCTAAATAACTGTGGGGCAGTCCCTGGTTAAAGAAGGCTAGGGCCCTGCGCACTATAGAAATTGAGAGGGCACTCACCTTCCATAAACTAGACAGCACACGTGATATACAAGACTACCACTGCCCGAGGCAAAACCTCAGTGTGCCACCCACCCCCCACAGAAAAGAGATTCTCAACTCAGGGTGAGGTAGCGAGTCTTCTGATGGTTCTATGGTTATAGTAGAAGGGCAGGCTGGGGGGGGGGGAGGTGAGGGGAGAGGGGCAACTGCCAGATCACAGTGTCATTCACTCAGGTGTAGGCATATGGGACACAATTTGAGCTTTCAGTTGCTATTTGCTGATGGTGGAATATACTGAATTTCAGCGCTGCACATCAATTACGTTTGTGTATTACTTCTGTTATATATTTCAGGTTACGTTAACAGCATGCAGAGTGAATAACTAAGCACTTCTTTTTGGTGTGTAAACAAAACTAAATAAATGATAAATTAATACGTTAACGAAGTTGGGTCACTGACAATTTGTCCCTCAAGCCCCAAGCCTCAGTTTCCCCATCTGTAAAATGGGGATAACAATACTTACTTACCTCTCGAAGGTGTTGTGATGCTTAATGTTTGTAAAGCATGAGAATTTCAAATGGAAGGCACACCAGGAGTGGAAAGTATTGTAGTACAGTGCAGAAAGAAAGGGAAGGAGGAAGATGAAATTGGGAATAGGTGAACTATTACAAACATATTGGTATATTGACATTTCTGGTCATTTAAAAAAAGATGTGGTAGATTAGTTCTGATGACTTTGACAACAGCAGTCCCACTTTGTGTAAGTCACAACCAGCCCTATTCCTTTCAGGAATCATCTGGTAGGAAAATATCAGAATCGGAATATGTAAAAATGTGTAGGAGCATAACTAGCTTATTCGTGTTTTTTTAATCCAAATTGGATCATATGTCTTATGTCAAAGCCATGCAAAGCAAGTAAAGTAAAAGTGGTAATTCTTGCACTCAGAATGTCTTTTTTCTCCATCTTATATTAAAAAGATTTTCTTCCCTGTACTAAGAATAAAAAAGGGAATGTATATTCAGAATAAGCCAGTTTCACCACATTTCTGCAATCAGTGGGGTTTTTTTAAAACCCAAAGGAGTACATACTCATCTGGTGTAAATTTTTATCACCCCATTGACGCTAATGGAACTATGACAATGTACACCAGTGGAGAACTGCCCCATATTGTTACCATATTAAAGAAAAAAAGTCTTATGATTTCAACTGGAAACTATTTTGAAAGGAGTTTCTTTTGAGGCCATAACTTGTTAGAAGAGTTTTATTATCTAAGAAAACCAATCAGCTGGTTTTTCTTTGAGACTAAAACATGAGCAGAATAAAACACACCAATGCGTTTTTCAAACTAGGTACAGTGGTCAGCTTTACATATTTGCCAGTAGCCTTAGATAACAATAAAACGTTACCCCAGAATCTGCAGTATTCTAAGTAGTCCCTGTAGGGAATAGGGAAGTTGAGGTAACACTGTAAATCCTGAAGCATTCCTAATGGGCTCAGGCAAACCTGGAAAATTGTAAAGAGAGGACACTGTGCTATGGTTTTAACTATAGCGATGCCATTGTGTCTAAAGGGGGGAATAGCACCTTGCTTTTCGCACAATCACCCTGTCACTCCCTGTGGAATCCTCCAGAGCAGCGGTCCTCAAACTTTAGTAACCCAAGGACCCCCATTTTGAGTCAAAATTTTGCCGCGGACCCAGAAGCTCCCTGTTCAGCCCCAGGCCCTGCCGCACTCCACCCCTTCCCCCAAGACCCCACCCCACCTCTTCCCTCCCCTCTTCCCCGCCTCCTCCCTGAGTGTCCCTGTCACCACTCCTTCCCCTCCCTCCCAGCTGCTCCCTGGTGTGCAGGAGGGGCTGGGAGAGACGGGGAGGAGTTGGTCAGCTGGGCCCTGAGACCCCATGGAGTACCCTCATGGACCCCAGTTTCAGAAACACTGCTCCAAAGTATTTGTAGTTACTCAGTTTAGCATAACGTCTAGTGCTTAGCACTCTAGCCTAGGACTCGAGAGACCTAAATTCAATTCCTGGCTCTGCCACAGACTTTTTGTGTGACCTTGGACAAGTCACTTTGACCTAGTACACACTTAAAAATTAGATCAACATCTCTCAAGGCTGTGAAAAGTTTCTCGGCCCTGAGAGCCATGGTTAGGGCTACCTAACTCCCAGTGTAGATGCAGCTTGGTCAAAGGTAGAATTCTTCCATCAATCTAGCTACCAACTCTCAGAGAGGCAGATTAACTATAGGGATGGCAAAAACCCTTCTGTTGATGTAGGAAGGGTCCATGCTATCCCGATGCTGTGCCACAATAGCAGCTGTAGTGTAAACCAGCCTGTAGTCTCTCTGTGCCTCAGGTCCCCTTATGTAAAATGGGAATCACAGCACTTCCCTACCTCACCGGGATATTGCAAGGATAAATACATGTAAAAGACTGTGAAGCATTTTGAAAGCTATAGATGAAAAAACGCTATATGAGAGCAGATATTATTATTCCTGGGGAGAAAAGGTAAAACTCAAACCCTTTGGCTTGCACAGTAAGGCACTTAGCACACTTTTGGGTTCTGTAGTAAATTAATAATAAAAATACTGAAGGGACAGAAAAATACTGGTGAAAATTCTATGTTCCCCTTGGAAAAATCTTTCTAGACCTTCCTGAAGTAGTCAGTCAATTTGACAGAAGCAAGAATATGCACCCTTCGTTTCGAGGCATGGAAGACCTGTTGGATTGAAACAAATAAATATTGCACAGCGCAGCTATCCAAATCATGTGCTTATTCTAGGGACAAAATATAAAACACGAAATCTGTCAAATACTAATATAAGATATAGTGTCACCCATAGTATCACTCATCTTCTGTTGGGAGACTGTCCTTTGCTTTTGCCAGGGCTGGGACTCAATGGTCTAATAGGATCCTTTTAATCTCTAATGACAATGGATACTATAGTTATCAAAATGGCCTTTATTAGAAAGATGTGACCAGTTTTGAGAATGAACACAGGACCATAGAACAAAACAGGAGACTTTATAAAATTGCTACTGTTGAAAGGAAGACATTTCTGAGCTGCCTTCCTATGTATTTATTTTTGTACACAGAATCAGTCATTTCACATGCTTGATAAAATCAAGGACAATTAAACTAAATGGAGCTTTAATTTCAGACTCAATTCATGCTTCTGCAATGGAGCATTCCCTCCTGCCACGTCTGAAATTTCAACTAGCTGCACAAGCCAAACTCATACGTCAAACAAGATAAGAGTGAGTTTATTGCTTGTCAAAATGAAGACCAGGGTAAGGTGCTGAATTATTGTGGGCTATCATTAGAGGAGAGGAGGCTAAATGAGATATGGAAAAAATACCTGGATAAGTTTATGGTGACAAGTAGGAAAATAAATGTTTCAGTGGGCAGGGGGTTTGTACAGAAGGTCAAATTACAGTTACACTAATTGATGAAGACCCTGAATCCTGTACTAAATGCTAAGTGAGTCCGAGGAGGTGCTGCACATTAAGTTCAATAGTTGTGCCCCCTCATCCCCAGGCTGTATAACAGCACAGCTGTTAGCTGCATTAATCTCTCATTTGCAAACACACAACTTCATATATTTGTATCTGAATCTCTAACACAGCCACACTGAATGTGCCATAAGTGGCAAATCCTTTTCTCTGCCCATTTCTGATACATTTCTTTTCCAGGAGGAGTGGTGTTTTCCAGTGGAGCCAATAGACAATATAGTGGTGAACTTTTTTTTTTTTTTTGCGCTCCATATTAACTCTCAGTTTGGCTCCTCTTCAGAAAGGTCCCCAACTCAGGTACCTTTGACGCAAGGCCTAGTCCAATTGTTAGTACTCCACAAAGTACTGGGTTTCGGTGGTTTTGATCTTGTGCTTACTCCAAAATCCTCAAAAGGCTGCTTGGAAGAACAAAGCCTTTCTGAATGAAGAGCCATAAGGATCCTTTGCAAGGGCAGGTTGTATTAATGACTTTCCCAAAGTTCCAGTATTTAGTTTCCAAAAATGTCATTTTTAAGAACCATATCCAGGCAAAAGACAGCAAAGGAAAGCAAGTTTTAACCATGAAGTGTTTAGCACTGGGGTTCGGTGATGCACTTAAAGCATAAAGCCATTAGAGTGAACAAACACAATTCACGCTGCTTCTTCTAGAGGTTTTGGACAGATTAAATACTGAGGAAAAAGCCTTAACATTTCTGGAAAAGCTAAGAGGCAGTTGAGTCCAGTGAGCCTCAGTGAATCATTTAATTAGAGACCATACAGAGTCAGAAAAAGGATTTCAGTTCTGTCAAAACCTTCTCTTATCACAGAAAGCCACGTCAGATGTTACATAGCTTAGAAAAATTAATAAATCAATCTCTTTATTAAGTCTTTCTACTTCTCATTTATGAGAAATATCTCCAGCTTACTCTCATATGGCACAATAGTTGGTCTCTCAGTAGGTCATTATTCAAATCATCTTTATCCAATGAAGGTTATATTACAACAGGAGATGAGTTAAATGTCTTACTAGAGTTTTGTAGAGCAGCCTACACAGGAGCCCGGGTCCTAGCATTTGTCCTTAATGAAGGCATGTGCAAAGAACAAGGAAGTCTCCTTTTACTAGTGAATTCTTTGGAAGAAAAATATACTGAAGTGATTGTGATGCAGTTCAGACTGTTAGATCTGGCTGGAGCAAGCCCACCAACACTGCATTCAAAATGTCTGTTATCAGCAACCTTTTGAGCTATATGAAACACAAGCCTGCGAAAGAGCAACCAAATGTCCTAGCTTGAACTTCTGGTTATCTAATGAAAAAAGGAATAGTGAAACTCAATATATCAAAGGCTTTTAAGGAAGGTTTTTGGACTCAAAGCTGCCTCCTCGTGCAACGTGTGTGTGTGTGCGCGTGTGTGTAAGAGAGAGAGAGACAGAGAGAGAGAGAGGAGAGAACAAAGATTGGTTTGGAGCTTCATTTTTATAATATTTTAGGACTCACTTCTATCAGTATTTGATATTACAAAATTTGTTCCACTCTGTAGGCATGACTGTTATTGCCTTGTTTACACACAGAGTAGTCTCTTGACAGCAAATCCGAACCTTGAGAATCTTTTAATCTATTTATTTGGGTTAGAATTATTTGAATATTTGAATTATTGGCTTTTCAAGGATGTCAAAGGACTGAATATGAATAAGAATTCTGTCAAGGAAACAGACTTGAAAAACAGAGGTAAAACCAGTGCTTGAAATATGGTGGAAAAGGTTTCTATTATGCTTTTTTTATTTCTTTAAGAGTGGTAAAACCATTGAAGTGAAATTTATAACCTGGACATCACTGAGATTTGCAACCCAGTGAAGCTGTCAAAAATTTTAAATTATACAGTATGTGCAGACAAGTTTGAGAAATTACTTTCTGTCCAAAGATTTGTTTAAGAAACATCAAAGCAGCTAAATTCAACCACATTTATCTTAGTCCAGTATTCTCTTTCATTTTCAGCAAGTTCAAAGAATTAATATTACTGGGAAACATTCAGATAAACCACACAGTAATCCTCCTAATTCTAGCACAAAATCTTCCTGCATCCCAGTTTGTTCAATATTTTATCTACACAATATTTTATCTGACCTTAAAGCCTATCTACATAGGCTTTAAGGTCAGAAGGGTCCATTATGATCATCTAGTCTGACCTCCTGCACAATGCAGGCCACACAATCTCACCCATCCACTTCTATATCAAACCCTAACCTATGTCTGAGTTATTGGATGAAGTCCTCAAATTGTGGTTTGAGACCTTCAAACTGCAGAGAATCCTCCAGCAAGTGTGACCCATGCCCCATGCTGCAGAGGAAGGTGAAAAACCTCCAGGGCCTCTGCCAATCTGCCCTGGAGGAAAATTCCTTTCCAACCCCAAAATGGCGATCAGTTAAACCCTGAGCATGTGGGCAAGACTCACCTGCCAGCACCACAGCGAGAATGAATTCGTCTTTAGTAACTCTGATCCCATCCCATCTAACATCCCATCACAGACCACTGCTACTTACCTGCTGATATCAAAGATCACTGCTAATAATAATTGCCAAAAATTAGGCTATCCCATCACACCATCCCTCCTAACTTATCAAGCTTAACTTTGAAGCCAGATATGTCTTTTGCCCCCACTATCCCTTGGAAGGCTGTTCCAGAACTTCACTCCTCTATGGTTAGAACCTTGTTCTAATTACAAGTCTAAGTCCTGTCGTCGTCAGTTTATATTCATTTCTTGTGTCCACATTGGTACTAAGCTTAAATAATTCCTCTCCCTCCCTGATATTAATCCCTCTGATATATTTATAAAGAGCAATCACATCTCCCCCCACCTTCTTTTGGTTAGCTTAAACAAGCCAAGCTCTTTGAGTCTCCTTTCATAGACAGTGTTTTCCATTCCTCGGATCATTCCTAGTAGCCCGTCTCTGAACCTGTTCCCAGTATTGATTCTCCTGTTTTAACATGAGAGACCTAGAACTGCACACAGTATTCTAAATGACAATCTCATCAGTTGCCTTTACATACGGTACTAACACCTCCTCGTATTTTTTGCTGGAAATACCTCGCCTGATGCATCCTCAAACGCATTATACTTTTAATGCCCATATCCCCATTTGGCAGCTCATAGTCACTTCCTAGTGATCACCTAATACTCTGATGCCTTCTCCTCCTCTGCTACTTCCAACTGATTGTTGTCCCCAATTATATATACTAAAAATTTTATTATTAATCGCCTAAGTGCAGACCTTGCACTTTTCACTTATAAATTCATCCTATTCTATTATACCTCCAGTTTACAAGGTCCATCCAATCTTTCTGTATGAGTATCCCGCGGTTCCTTCTCTGTGTTAGCAATACCTCCCAGCTTTTGTGTTCATCCATAACTTTTTATTAGCACATCCTTGTGCCGGACATATAAAAAGGTTTCGTTTTTGCGTCATTAAGGTGTTAAATATGCAGTGACTCGGGCTCCAAAACTGATCCCGCTAAGGAGCTCACTTAGTAACCTCCTTCCAGACCTGGACAGTTCACCTTTCAGTA
>NC_133771.1:70929198-70934107 GCF_003597395.2 Chelonoidis abingdonii
TTTTCTTCGACTGATTTGTCTAAAGTGGGGGTCTCACTTCAGCCTCCAGGCCGATCCACCTTGCCTCTTAGTTAGGGTGTTCAGTGTACATTTCGCCCTGGAGGGGCTGAAGAACAGGTGACCAAACATGAGGTCTGAGCCTCCAATGGCTTGTGCATCCCTGCCTATGATCATAGTTCTGGCAGCATAAAACAGGTAGTGCAACCCTTGGAAGTACTTTCCATAAGCCCTAGTAATCCTTCTGCATCAGCTGCTTGATTCTAATCAGTCTGCAGTAATGTGAGATTGCAGGTCCTGTACTCATTAACTATCTTGCGTAGGCTTTGGAATTAGGATGTTGCCTAGCCTTTGATGCTGGCAAGTTGCCAAGGGTGCCCCAACTTTCAGTCCTGATAGGATGAAGCATGTCATCTATGTGGAGAATCTGAAATGGATGAACTGATGTAGATCAGTTTCTGGTCAGCTTCCATGTGTCACCTAATGATGAGGTCTGAGCTACCCTGTTGACCTCCCCCTCTGACAGCTTAGCACCGTGTACTTCTGCACCCAACTGGAACGAAAAAAATATGGGTTTTGTTTTTCCGTGTCCTGAGTTGGGATGAATTCTTGCCTTGAGTAGTAGTCAGAGTGGGCTGCTTTGCTCGATCTGAAGTCTGGTTGTTAAATGACAAGAGAGAGCGTCGTGTGGATAAACCAAGCTGGCATATGTCTGCCAGTCAGATACAACACTCTCTCCTGTCTGGTCCTCAAGGTCCTATGGGCAGCTGGCATCATCTTCCGAATCTGAATCTTGTCAAGGTGCTTGGCAGCTCTCGCAATGCCCATTGAAGTATTCTATGGAATGTTCGGGAGTTTGCTTTCCTCTATCTCTTGCCCTGGATAGTGACGGAGTTACGAAAAAATCTCCGACTGATCCTTGGTGCACGCCGATGGGTTGTCGACCTAAAAACATTGCTATAAGGGTTGTAATAGGGTCAGCTATCTCCTATGGAGCTTTATAATATGTTTGAGCACCCTGCCTCTGTAGCCACTCTAGATGATTCTATAACTCCATCCTCGGGGACCAGAAAGCCAGCAATTCTGCTGTTAGCCTGGGTTAATGCTAGTACCTATACTTTTATACCGCACGCGGTCTCATCTCGCTGTACTGTGCGAGTGTCTTTGAGCCCCTTGCGAGCTAATCCCCCTCTGCTCTCGCCCATTGGATATTACTGAACTACTTACTCTTCAGTTCGCTTTTTCGAGCCACGGTCTCCAGATGCTGTCGTTGTTCTGCCTCAAACTCCCACCTGGCCTGCAAGTTTGTGACTAATGCTTTACAGCCAGAGTTTTCTCGCCAGTATTGAGCTCGCGCGCTCTCGCAGAGCTCTACTTGACTGAATAATCCTTTACAGGCAGGCCAGGATATTTACTTTTCTTCCTATTAATTTTCAGCTGTGGAACGGTGGACCTCGGGGATTAGCTCCTGCATGCTCACTTTGACCTAGAGAAGCTGCCGAGACGGAGCTAGGACCGCCTGTGTTCAGAGCATTCGGTCAATGTCCCGATACGTCCACGCCCGATGCATATTATGCTGAGCAGTGCATTGGGGTCTGTGCTGGGCCTTTGTTTTTGTAAGACCATCTCTGTCCCTTCCAGTGTCATGGGAGGTCCATGTGCAAAATATAGGATCCAGCTGAGGCTTTCTCCCCTTGCTACTGTCAGCCACTAATGCTCGCTGAAAAAGCAGTTCGTGTGTTGGGTAAAACACAGATCGGTATCGAAATGGTCTTGACTGGTAAGTCACACCTACCCACCGGGACGGAGAAGGTCAGCAGTAGATCTCCAGGATCAAGTAAGCTCTGAAACAGGTGAGGGCCCTGGGACTAGCAACTGCGAGAATCCTCCAGCAAGTGACCCATGCCCCCATGCTGCAGAGGAAGGTGAAAAACACCTCCAGGGCCTCCTGCCAATCTGCCCTGGAGGAAATTCTCTCTTCCCCAAACCCAAATATGCGATCAGTGTAACCTGCTTGTAGCTCAGAATGTGGGCAAGCTCACCTGCCAGCACCCAGGAACAAGTGATTCGTCTGTAGTAACTCTGATTCCATCCCAGTCTAACATCCCATCACAGACCACTGGGCATACTTACCTGCTCAACGTCATGTGGACGGGTACAGCGTTAAATCGATTTAACATCCATTAAACCGATTTAAACGCGTAGTGTAGACCAGGCTTCAGTCACTTGAGATGCTTGCTCTTCCAGCTTGGTCTACAACTCCTGCCTATGATTTTTTCCCCCTTTCTTGGAATGCAGGCTTCTGCAACTTTGACTTGAAGTAATTCCAGGCCTCCTCTGCGTTTAGATCCACAAGTTCTTCAGTCCAATCCACTTCCTTAACTAATTTCCTTAATTCTTTAAAGTTAGCCCTGGCCTTTTGGAATGAAGATGTGTGTACCTAGGAAAGTTAAGGTTAAGAGATTGGTAGCAACAGAAAGATTTAGGTCTTGCAGAGTGGTTATAGAACTTGCGGTCTCCACAGTTACCAGAGAGGACCAGGATGGGTTCCAGATGGGATCTTAATAAACATAGGAACTTCCTGGAGAGGGAGTTTTCTAGTTGCTGCTTAAAGCATAGTTCTTGTGGTGTCAGAAGAGAGTGAATCCCTCGCTAAAGGAGCAGGAAAGAGAAGTGGCCCCCAACACTGGTGGAGTGGTGAGTGAGTGGGGAAAGTGGAAAATCAGGGAGGAGACCTGTGAAATCAGCAGCAGGAAGGAGGCAGATCCCTGTCTCAGTGCAGCAATAGAGTCCATAGTGCAAATGGCTCTGCTAGACAAGTTTTATTTTTGTAACTCAAGTACCTGGCCTTGCTAGATCCAGAGATTTGAGTGATTCTGAATGGCTTCTGGTTTTACAGGGAAAGCAGAAGAATACTTGGTAAATGCCATGGGACATGCTGCTGCCAACATCCTGAAAGCCCTACCCCTCACTGATGAGGAAAGAATACAACAAATTGAAGGAGACTTTTAATGCTCATTTCACAGACAGACAAAAATATTATATATGAAATGACCAAATTTAATAGGAGGTGCCAGAAAGGAGGAGGAGAAACTCAAGGCAATATTTGCAGGATATGGAATTCCTCATTTCTGATAATGGGGTCAGTTTACCTCTGAAACATTCCTAGCATTTGCACAGATCTCTGATTTTGAACTTCATACTAGCAAGTCCACATTACCTGAAAGCCACTGAGGGGCATGCTTTCTAAGGTATCAGGGGAAAGGCGATGATCTGCTGAAAGTCATGTCTCTATCCACATATGTATATCATTAATGCATACGAAGTTACGAAAATTGTGTTGTATGGTTGTCACTAAAACATGCTATAAGTTAGGGAATCAGCCAGATATTAGCTCCACAGAGGCAACAGCAAGGAAAGTAACCAACACCCAGGCAGGGTGCCAAACAACCCATCAACAGCCATTGTCCAGCAAGGGAGCTACAATTCAGTGACTCACTTGCATGAGGCTGCACCAGGGGAATTGCTCAACCTTGCCTAGAGACTTAGCAATGTCCCCCAGACATGCCTGGACTTGTGCTTCCCAAGCACATGGGACTGAGGGTGTAAAACAGAATTCAGTGGCCACATGCTTGGCTTTTCTCCTTTACCCACCTATGCTCCAAGCAAAAAGGATACTCTGAAGACTCCAGCTGAGGGGGACTGGCCCAGATTTCAAAGGTGAAACCTGGGTACTATGAACTGCAATATCCAGTGGGGTAAGAAAAACAGTTTAGTCTAGTTGTTGGGTTGAAAGTTTAGACTGCGTGCTTATACTTTATTTCTGTTAGTAACCAACTCTGACTTTTTGCCTATCACTTATAGTCACTTAGCATCTATCTTTTGTAGTCAATAAATTTGTTTTACTGTTTACCTTTACCAGAGAGATTGCCTGAAGCGTGGGGTAAATCTGTTCAGGTTTTGCAAAGGCTGGTGTATATCCACTTTCCATTGATGAAGTGGTGAACCAATTAATAAATCTGCATTGCTCGCCTTAAGCAGTGCTAGACGGTATATTCCTGAGGTGCAAGGCTGGGAGCAGGGGGGATTTGGCTGGTCCCTTTCCCTGTGTGACTCATGAATGGCTCTGGAAGCATTCATGCAATCTAGATGGGTGTGGGGTCTCCACATGCAGTTGTGCTGAGTGATAACAGCACCTGGAAGGGTTTGCTGGTGGTCACTAGCAAGGTATAGTGAGAGAGAGCCCAGGCTGGAAAGAGTTCAGTGGGCACAGCAGCCCCACAGTACCAGGCTGTACCCCAGGGATCCCATCACACCGTATAAAATTCTCCTGGCATACCAGTCAACACCACTTGCGTCTGGAACATCTCCAGCAGAACTTCTGATGGGAAGATGGCTAAGGATGCTTTTAATTGGCCTGAAAGAATTTCAAAAACGGAATGATCAAATAAAAAATTTAGCAGCAACAAAACTTCAATGTTTGGCACAGAACACAAGTGCTACCTGAACTGAGACCAGGGAACAAAGTGTGGACCAAGTGCTCCCAGACATGCAGTAGAAGCTCTGTAATAAAGTTATTTGAACAGGAGCAGGTGCCAGTGATTAGCCACTCAAATGTAACATTCCATCGTTTTACTGGAATGTAGCAGTGGAGAGTTTGGAGTGTGTTTTAGTCAGAAGTGAATCTTTCAGCCAGTAAAATGGAGAAATTTTTAACCTGCCTTTTCGCAAGTAGCAGTAGGGTGACCAGATGTCCAATTTTATAGGGACAGTTGTAATAAGCCTCTGTCCCAAATCTGGACCTTAGCGTCCAAAATCTGGGTGCTTAGCATGAACCTCCAAGCTTAATTACCAGCTTGGATCTTATCTCGCTGCCACCAATCAGGATTCTGAGTACCTGATAAACTCTCTG
>NC_133771.1:70934792-70991705 GCF_003597395.2 Chelonoidis abingdonii
TCAGCAGGTGTATTACCGATGGTTTGTACCAAACTACAGCCAAATTGCCACCCCACTGACAGACCTGACCAGGAAAAAACAATCAAATGCAGTTCAGTGGACTGAGAAGTGTCAGAAAGCCTTTAACCAGCTAAAGGCAGCCTTTATATCTGACCCTGTAATGAGGGCCCCGGACTTCAACCAACCATTCATTGTAACCATGGGTCTGAGTGTGGTGTGGGAGCAGTTTTAATGCAGGAAGGACCAGATCAACAATTCCATCCTGTCGTGTTTCTCAGCAAAAAAATTTCTGAGATGGAAAGCCACTGGTCAGTCTCAGAAAAAGAATGTTACACCATTGCGTATGCTCTGGAGAAGCTACGCTCATACATTTGGGGATGGCAGTTCCACCTGCACACTGACCGTGCTGCACTGAAGTGGCTTCAGACAGTCAAAGAAAGTAACAAAAAACGTCTTCACTCTCCAATACTTTGATTTTAAAATACAACACATTTCAGGAGCCTCTAACAAAGTGGCTGATGCACCCTCCCGGGAAGATTTCCCAGAATCAGCCAGGTAAAAATGTCTCTGCATTCTAAGTCACTGTAGTCCTTGAAATGTAAGGAAGTACTGTTTAGTTTGTCATGTAATTATTAGTAAAATTAGAGGTGCATGTATCTTATTAACTCTGTTTCCTAAACCTCCAGGAAGAAATCCTAGCCGGTGTGGACCCGACCTGAACCAGGCTGGCCAGCACCATCTGTGATTTGGATGGGTGTATGATAAATAAAGGGGAGGATAGTTCCCTTTAATGGACACCCAGCCAGCAAGTTAGCTGTAAAATTCTTCTTGGTAGCTATTCTTTACTTGCTTTACCTGTAAAGGGTTAAAAAGTCCCCCAGGAAAAGAAAAAAAAGTGAGCACCTGACCAAAAGAGCCAATGGGAAGGTAGAACTTTTTAGAATTGGGAAATAAACTTTCCCTTTGTCTGTTGTTCTCTGGGCTGGAGGGACAGAGCAGCCATGCTATAAGCAGCTTAAGGAAGGTATGATCATAAATCATCAGATCATGCCTAGAACTACTTATCTGAACTCCAAATGTGTAAGTAGATCAGAATATTTAGCCAGACGTGATTAGGGTTATTTCTTCTATTTCTTATTGGCTTGTGGACTCCTCTGTGCTAACTCCCGATGCTTTTGTTTGCTTGTAACCTTTAATCTGAACCCCTAAGAAAGCTATTTTGGGTGCTTGATTTTTGGAATTGCTCTTTTAAAATCTAGCAAAAGCCTAGGTTCCGAATGTATTTTCTTTTTGTTTGCTTGTTTTTAATAAAATTTACCTTTTTAAAGAACAGGATTGGATTTTTGGTGTCTGAAGAGGTTTGTGCATGTTGTTTGATAAGCTGATAGTGACAGCTAATTGCCTTTGTTTGCTTTCTCAGCTCTTCCCCGGGGGTAGGGGGGTGGGTGAAGGGGCTTGAGAGAGGAATCCCCAAGTGCTCCTTCCTGGGCTCAAAGGGTTTTTTGCATTTGGGTGGAGGCAGCATTTACCAAGCCAAGGTCAGAGAAATGCTGTAACCTTGGGGGTTTAATACAAGACTGGAGTGGCCAGTATTTATTTTTAAAATCCTTGCAGGCTCCACTTCTGTACTTGGAGTGAGAGAGGTGGGATTCAGCCTTGACAGCAGGCATTCATTGATAATGTGCATCATCGTCTGTGTTGCGCTGCAGCTGCACAAAGGGCTGTCATAAAGGCCCCAGTGATACTGGTTGGCTGCACAGAGACCTTGCCCGGTCCAGAACCTGTTCAACAGGGACCATTGGCGACAGGCCACGTCAAAACCAGGTGAGAAAATTGTGGGGTCAGTGATGAGGGACTGGTTGGGGATTGTAACCGATATCCATTGCTCTTGCCAGTGTGTCCACCCTAACATCTTGGTGTGGAGGATGAGACCATAATGGGTGACATGGCAGCAAACATGCAGCTGGTGCTTTAAAAAGGTCTTTGTGCAGTGGCAGGCTTGAGTTGGTGCTTACTTTCTCCAGTAACTTGCCAGTGGCAACCTCTCATCTGATATGAGAAGGAGCAATATTGCTCAGAACTGGAAGTCAGGGGAGTGGAGTCGGACGCAGGGTGCCAGAAATGATACACGTGGTGGCAAGTAACTGCATATTCACCAGTTTGGTGTATGACGATCGACTCCAAACTGGTACATAGTACTCCGCCACCGAATATGAGATGGGAAGAGCTGACGTCCTCAAAGTTGGAGCATGAGCACCTCATGATAAACCTGCCAGTTTGCTAAGAAGATTGTTGCGCGTCTTAAATTTAGCTGCTGTCTTCTTCAGGTGGGCCTGGTAACTCAGTGTGCGATCTAAGGTCACACCTAGATAGACCGGATCTACTTCATGCTTCACCTTCTGACCATTCAGATAAACATTCAGTTCTCAGGTTGTGCTGGCGTGATGAAGATGGAACAAACTGGAGACTGTTTTTATGACGCTTGGTTGGAGGTGCCAAGTCTTACAGGAGTCAGCTAACTTTATCATGTCCCGATTTAAGGTGGCATCAAGCTTGTGAAATGTCTGGGCCTGGGTACCACAACAGATGCTGTCTGTGTAAATGAACTTACATGACTCCGTTGTTGGCAGGTCATTGATGTAAAGGTTGAACAGGGTTGGGGAAAGCACAGATCCCTGGGGTACCCCATTGCTCTGTCATCTCCAAGTACTTGTCTTCTCCCCCATATGGATTCTGAATGGCCTATTGTGGAGGAACAGTTCAACAACACTTGTGACCCAAGGTAGCAGGACCCTTGATACCTTCGCAAGCAGGCCGGTGTGCCATAATGTATCACACGCCACTGTTAGGTCAATGAAAACAGCACCTGTTTTCAAGTTTCTCTGGAAGCCATTTTCAACAAATGTGGTCAGTGTGAGTACTTGGTCGCGTGTGATACGGCCTCAGCAAAAGCCTTGGTCAGGGCTCAAAATTCTCTCCATGTCAGGTAATAAGGACTGTAGGACCAAGCCCTCCAGTGCCTTGAAGCACACCGATAATAATGATATGGGACAATAGATTGATGCTTGACTTGGGTCTTTTCCAGGCTTCAGGAGGCCAATGACTTTTGCGGTGCACCATATCTTCAGTAGCCTGCCTTCACTGATGACCCTGGTGAAGAATTACACAAGCCAAAGCTGAGAACGGGGGCCAAGGTTTTTCAGGAATTCTGGAGATATGTTGTCATAGCCTGCAGCTGTTCCACACTTGATGCTACCCAATGTTTGTTCCAGCTCTGTCACAGTGAATGGTTCTGGGCAGCTTCTGATCTAATGTATACGTTTAAACATACACCATTCGTTCCTCACTTGTCTTCGCACTTGTTTCTCCAAAGGTGTCTGGCTATCTGGTTGGGTATCACTGAGGGTTGGGAGAGTACAGGTGGCTGCTGCACCGCTCTAAGGCATCAGAGCAGACTACAACACATGCAGCTGGAGCGGGTTAAGCTCATCTTCTTGGTTGTCTCCTCCCATCTGGCTTGGCAAGCAACGTCCAATGATTCGATCAGATGGTCAGCGACATCTGAGTCACCAGTGCCTTATACTGCAAGCAAGACAGTGCTCTCCTCTTCAAGACAGGGGATGTAGACCAGGCTGCAACTGCGTGGGATGGCTCTTCAGGCTGCTTTGTAAATAGCACCACAGAGCAATGGTCAGTCTCATTTACCAAGGCATGCCGGGCTGGTATTGTCACCACACCCTTCTCCAGCACTTCCTGATATTTTCCAGTCAGCGTTTCAGAAGTTCCACTACTTCTTTTTGGAACTCTTGACAACTTGGAGATGTAATCCAATATGGATCAATGATGGTCTATGTTAGCTGTATGGAAAATTATCCAAGACTTGGCATGTTGCTGGCTGAGGATGGCCATGAACTGAACTGACCAAGAATAAGTCAGGAGAGTAGTCATGATCCCATCCAGAAGAATGGAATGTGCCTCACTGCTTAGAATCATGGATAAGGGCAAGGTCATTTTGAGATGCCCAGTCTGCAAGTTGTTCACCATCTACGTCAACCTCCTTATACCCTCAGTCTGTGTGATGGCCGTTGAAATCTCCGATGTAGACAGTTGGGTGTCACAGGCTTGGTAGCATCTGTTGGTTCCAGCTGACGCTTGGAAGCTTGTAAACATTTGCTAGCCAGAAACTGCCAACCTGGGTGGTGTTACAGAATTCAATAGACAACAGGTTGAAGCCGTCAATACTGTAATGCCCGGCTTCAGCAGTTGCTACATGTGTCTTTTGCAAGCAAATGATGTCAATAGTATGTTGATGAGCAAGAATGCCGAGTTAATCACACTTGGCAACTGACAAACCCTCCACGTTGAGTTGTAATGCGCATAGAGCTCGACCAATGGCATAGAAGTCACCAGGCTGCATGTTGGGGTTTTCGGTGACGATAATGCTGGGATTGGTTTAGCTGGGCTCATGGAGTTCGACTCACTGGTTGGATCATTAGCTTCCTTGACTGCTGTCAGGTACTGGTGGGTGGCGTGATGAGGACACTGATCCATTGCCTTATATAGGTGACTATTATCATCCACCCCATCTCGATTTTTCATACTTGCTATCTGGCCACCCTAAGTAGCAGTGATAATGAAAATTCTTCACAATGTGAGAAGGGAAGTAAACATAAGTATGACCCCACTTGCTTAAAATTTGGGTTACTGTTTATTGAGGATTGACAGGCTGAATACAGGTGACAGTTTATCATCTGCAGGGAATTGTTAACTAACAAAAACCTAAAACCATCAAAATTACACAGGCATTTGGAGAGAAAACACTCAAGCTCTAAAGACAAGCCTATTGATGTTTTTCAATGAAAATCCAAAGATTTGATAATGTCACAAAAAATTCTTAAATGTGGCTATATTGTCCAAGAGCAAGCGTTACATGCGTCTTACCTTTCTACACTCTGCATTGCCAAACATAAACAAGCTCATCTAGTTGGTGAGGAGTTAATTTTACCTTCTGCTATTGACATATGCACTGAATTGTTGGGTGAGTCAGCTGCAAAAAAGTTAAAAACAGTCCTTCTTTCCAAGGATATAATGAGAGGAATCCGTGCTATTTCAGAAGACATCCAATAGCAAACAACTGACCATCTTTCAGTAAGTGATTATTTGGCTTTACAATTAGATGAATCCACAGATATAGCAAATCGTGCCATTTTGCTGGCTGATGTGAGGCATATATGGGATGGTGGGATTCAAGAACAATACCTATTTAGCGCAGATATGCCTACTTCTGCTGTTGATATATTTGGTGCACAGAATAATTATATGCAGTAGGTGACACTGAGCTGGACAAAGTGTGGTATTACAACTGATGGAGGTGCTTCAATGACAGGGAAACATTTGGGACTTGTGCAAAGAATCCTTTTGAAAACACCCATTGTACCATGGAACCACTGTTTCATGCACAGGGTGGTGTTACCAGCTGAAGATGTGATACCTGAGCTTCACAAAACTCTTAAAAGGTGTTGGGAAAATTGTAAATTATATCAAAAACAATGTCAAGAATTCCCAGTGCTTTCAGGTTTTTCTGTCAGGAAATGGGCAGTGTGTATCCATCTGCGTTTCCATGCTGAGGTTCATTGGTTGTCCCATGGCAAAGTTTTGTCTCATGTATACAAACTGACAAATGAATTGGCAGCTTTTCTTGAAGGAAAAAAAAAGTCTCACCTGGCAGAACACTTCAGTAACGAGACATGATGTGCTCATGTTGCATTTCTTGTAGGTACAGTCGAACAGATATTCAATTAGAATCATTTGAATCTGTTTTTATTGGACAGAGAGCACAATCACTTTAAGCAAACTGACAAAATTGACTTTTGTATGCAGTGTTGTTGTAGCTGTGTTGGTCCCAGGATACTAGAGAGACAAGGTGGGTGAGGTCATATCTTTTATTGGACCAACTTCTGTTGGTGAGAGAGACAAGCTTTCAAGCTTACACAGAGACCTGAAAGAGAGCTTAGTGTGCCTCAGAAGCTTGTCTCTCTCACCAACAGAAGTTGGTTCAATAAAAGATATGACCTCATCCATCTTATCTCACCCAGATTTAACATTATAGCCTTGACCTGATTTAGTCTAACCTAATTGCACTTCCATTTTGTGTGTGCTGTTGTTTGGGACGCTGCTGTATTTCTCTTTACTTACAATAGGAAGTAATTGTGCTCTCTCAGATGTTATGGTTTGTTGACTTTAATTTGGCAATCACTGAACATATAGTATTTACATTAGTTGACTTGTTTTAATGAGGCATGGAATTATTGACTATAGCTGGGCAGGAAACTTTTCCCATCCTTCAAACATTGTCAAGATTTCAAAAAATATTTCTGGCTCAAATTGGTATGAAAAGGCAAAATCTCAAAAACATTTGTCAACCAATCAACCCAAAAAAAAAAGCATTTTCAGTTCAGGCCAAGTGAAACATTTCATTTAGATTTTCACCTTTCTTCTCTTTTTAAAATCTAATTAGATAACACTTCAAAACCAAAAGTCATCTCAAATCAGAAAGCCAGAACTGTTCATTTTGAAAATGTCAGAACAAGATATTTTAACTGTTTCAAAACTTAACTTTTTTTGAATCAGGAGACTTGTCAAATCCAAAGCTGTTTAGTGAACAGTTTGTTTCAATGAATCAGCATTTTTTGAGAAAAACTATTCATAGAAAAATTTCCAACAAGCTCTACAATTGGCATTTGCCAATCTGCATTTTTTCATTTTAAATACGCATTAAAAAGTGATCAATAGAACCCTACATTCCAAAACATCCCAAAGTCTTTAAATGATATTGGGAATTATTATAATGTGTTCCATAATGATTGACCACATCACCAACAGTGGCACAAATGAGATAATGGTGAAGTGGTTTCACCTTGCTCTATCAATAGAAGTAGCCATACTTTGTAACACAACATACAAAAGTGAAAAGGTAGTGTGCACCAAGAATCATTTTAAACAGATGTTTCTTCCACGCTGAGGATTTGTTAAATTAAAGATAATTTCTCCAGTACAGACAATGGAGGAAGTGAGAACTACTGGCCAAAAAGGTACATCTTACAGAAAATGGTTTGTAATAAAACTCAAAATGTGTTTTTTTTTCAAGTTTAACATTTAAAAAAAATTGAAGAAAAATTTGAAATGAAAATTCATTTGACTCAAAAAAAAATGGAAAAGTTTCATTTAGAAAATATCTAAATGAAATGTTTAGATTTTTTTTCTGGAATCCCTACTACCTCTTGACAAACAACAGAGCAAATTCTGCATTTTTTTTTTTTTTTGTTAAAAGGTTTCATACAAAATACTTTGCCAAGCTCTACTTGCCATTTCATGTATCCATTAAGCATAGGGTGACCAGTTAGCAAGTATGAAAAATCAGGACAGAGAGGGGGATAATAGGCGCCTATATCAGAAAAAGCCCTGAATATAAGGACTGTCCCTATAAAATCAGGACATCTGGTCACCCTAGTTAAGCACTATGCACAACTATAGTGTTGTATAACAATTGTGCATTTATCCCTGGCAGGGAAGCACTGATCTAGGGAACTGAGGTCAGATTTCTCTGGTCCAGCTAACAGCACTAAGTCCAGGACTAGAGGGGGCAGGAAGGTCAAAGGTGGCCATAAGGCAATTTTGCATTTCCCTAATCCTGGGGGTGCACGAGAAGGGGCTAGTCCCTAACCTAATGTATGTTAGAGCTACCTTCTGGAGGCTGCAGCAGCACCCCAGCCATGTCCCCTTTCCCCCATACACACTTCTTTGCCAGGGTTCAGGAGGGTAGCAAAGGAGCCATTGCACAGCAGCCACAAACCAAAGGAGGATTCCTCACAGCAGACAAAACTTCCAGTGCCTGGTTTGACCAGGGCTACGGACTTCAAATTAATGAAAGTGATTTCTTGTTAAGTAATTTGGTAAAGGTGCACAGTACTTTTAATAAATGTGTTAGCATCTGAATGAGAAAAGCTGTATTTGTTTCTCTTTTTATATGAGTAAGAGGGCAGCCATCCAATAATTTGATTGGCTGACACAGTTTCTATTTGGTTGCAGAGGTAAAATACAAAACATTTATGGAACAACAACAAATGGTAAAATCTAGAACCCATACCTGGTCAGGAGTAATGTTACAAACTTGAATATTTGTTCTGTCACACATTATTTCTGCAGAACACTGGCAGACACTGCCACTCATGTGAATAAGTATTAACTACCTGCAAAATTATCATTGATTCCAAAGGATTGATTTTTCTACATAACAGTAACACATTAAATTTTTATTTTTTAAAAAAGAACAAACTGCTCAGCAGCAGAAAGTAAATTATTCCAGCAAGCTGAGCACTTTTAAGAGCAGAAGGCTATTTAGAAAGTGAATTCTTTGCAGTTTGATGCAGTCGATTTTTCCCTTTATTGTTTGACCTTTATCCTAAATTTCGTGTTTTATATTTGAATGGTAATTTTATGTATCTCAAAACCCTGTACAGTAAAGCAAAAACTTTTATTAAAATAAGACCTTACAGCACAGTATTTGTCTACACAACAAACAAAAGAATGTAACAAGCATTAAAAGACACAGTAAAATAACACTGAGTGCATAACAAACTTACAAAGGAAATTCAGAGCTAAGGTCACCAGTTTTATCCTAATCTCATTCTATTACGGTCAGATTCTGATCTTGTTACGCTGAAGAAAACCCCTAGTAACTTCAGAGTTTAGTGAAGTTATTCTGAATTTTCATGCGTATGGCTGGCATTCCATATGCACTGAAATACTATACATGGCGCTTGTGCCCAGTTACCATGAGCTTCTGCAATCAGAACAAAGGGTTGGAAATTCACGGGTTCAACACAGCACTGCTTGGTGGGGAAGGTGGCTCCAATTCACCTTTCTGTCCCAATCTTAAATCAGAACCATCTTCTGGCTGGGGATCACCGGAGTGTAGTGCACTCAGCACATCTCATATGCTGGCAGAGCACTGGGAGGCAGTGGTGTAGAGCCTGCAACACCAACCTTAGGTTTCCAGAGGATTCCCCAGCTGTCCCTTTCGTGCAACTTTCTGACCGTTTTGGCTTCCTGAGCTGCACAAAGCAGCTGGGAGGCCAAGGATCAGGCTCATAGTTTCAGTAGCGAGGTCCATAATGCATCACATTGCACATGTACTCACACAGCACTGACTAAATTACAAAGTCCTTCTTCAGCACACACTTGGTTCAGAAATTTCTCTGTGTGGTGGTGTCCCAATTCAGGGATTTGACCGAAGCTTCTCTCTCATTATGACACCTTTGCTCACTGGGTAGTGAGGAGGAAATTCACTTCTCTGTGGTGCATGCACAGTTACACTACAGAGATTTCTGAGTTAATGCAAAGAATAATTGTGAGGAAAAGAGAAAGTTACTTACCTGTTAGTCTGCTTCTTTGAAGATCTGATCCCAAAGATTCTTGCTCTTCAGCCCTGTGCTACCTAATGAAGTGATACTAGTTCTCTATTACTTGACTCTACAAGGCAGGCACAGTGGGGAGCAGCATGTTAGAACCTTCCTTCAGACTGGTGGGTGCTCATCACCAATGGCCATATCCCACCAGAGCCCTTGGGGTTTCCTCCCCCTTGCTCTCACCTTTTATTTCTTGGGGGATCAACTTTCCTACTCAAAACATTCCTACTTATACTGTCTTTTCCACATTCTCTCCTACTGTTTGTTCCACTCACTTCTTTCACCTTGATTCAAATTAGATTGTAAGGTTGTTCAGAGTGGTGACCATATTTTCCTATGTGTTTACACTACTCCAAGTACAACTATTCTCTGACCCTGACTGGAACTTGGCACCCTACCACAATGCTGCCACTACACTAAGGCACATTGAGTCAAGGGGAGCCGCTGCTGCATAAAGACAAATGCTCCAGGCTGTTCCTTCATGAACAAAACAGAGAGAAAAAGAGGGTAGATTTTTTTTATTTTTTTTTTTAAAGAGATGAATTTCAAGGCTTTTCCTCTGCTCTGAAGATTAGGAAGGTGGTTGCTCTGGAGACTCCGTCTGTGTAACTGTCAGGATGCAGAATAAAACTGGCAGTTTCCTGTGATAACCTGTTTTTGCCTTGTCTTCTAAACTGCAGTAACAGAGGGGGGAAAAGATCACTATTACCAGTAGCAAACCTGTCTATGAAGGAGAATCACTACAGTTAGATAATTCCAAATGACATAACACCATTGGATTCTGGCCAATCTTGAGATAGAGGCCACTAAAATCACATCAGAATTCAACTGAGAGGGGGGGAAGCATGATAGAGTTACAATTACATGATTTAAGATCAGAGATTTCATGACTGTCCACAGGACTAAAAACTGAAGTTTTTCAAGCACTGTAAATAATTTCAATACTTGTTTATAGTTTGGGTGAGGGTGTGAGACACACTGGACACCCAAAATGTCACTGGTGTCTTGGTGCAGCCAGCATTTCTTTGGAGTGGGTCCAGGATCCTCATGCCAGATCCTCAGCTGATGAAATCAAAGTAGCTCCACTGAAGTCAGTGTAGCTGTGACAAATTATACGAGCTAAGGTCTACCTGCTGATGCAAAACTTTCAATCCCTTAATGAATTGTGTACAAGTGAGAAAAACTTTGAGGAGTGTTTTAATAAAAATAAAAATGTGTTTTTCCAATCTTCAGTATTTACAACTTATACAGATCTATTTAATGCAATAACCTTAATATAATCTCTCTTCACAGAATAGTTCTGTGCAGAACATTTAGTCAACATTTAATTTATCAGAATATTATAGTTTAATGGCTTCTGAACTCAATTTGTCTGTCTTCTTCTGATTAAATATATGGGAAGATGTAGGGGGAAAATATTTCAGTTGAACTACATTCCTGCTATGAGAATTTGAGGGGGAAAAAAGCTTTTGATATCATAACATCCATTGCTTTCATGGTGAACAAACAGTTCATAGTTGGGTGGTTTGTGTTTTTTGCCACATTGTGAATTGAGGTTGCTTACCTATAGTCATAGTTCTGTGCATTCATACTCATGGGATGCACCAGCAAGTACTGCTCAGATGGTGAACCTTCTCATAGCACTGCTCATTGGCGTACTCATGCACCCCCAGCCCTCTCTTCTCCCCTCTGTGTTCCTGAATGTTCTGAAGGTGAGATGCCCTCTACTTCCTCAGTTCTTTCCACCGTCTCCCCACAATCAAGATTCCATTAGGACTCTAAGTGTGAATAGGCAGAATCCATCTCTAAGAACTCTGGTTACAAGTAAGTAACCTTCATTTCTGCTGCATATTTCCACTCAAGACAGTTTATCAAGCAATACTCCATAAATAGAAGGTGGGACTTGGAGTCCTAACTGAATAGGGATTGAAGTATTGCCCTGACAAATTAAGCATCTGATGTAGAAGCTAGGTCTAGGAAGTAATGTTTTGTAAATGTAAGTATAGAGCCCCAAATAGCAACCCCGCAGATGTCTGCAGTTGGAACAACAGGGCCTTCCAGACCAAGACAGAATCTGCCAGGGTCCATATCTGGAAGGGTGTGATGATCTGTAGGCACCATATTTTGAGGTGCATTCCTTCTTCTGATAATGGAACCTGGAGGTATATCTGTAATGCCCAGCATATTTTGATTCTTCTTTGGACTACAGATCTAACCTAGAGCTGATCTCGAGTGCAACACAGAAGTAAATGGGGAAACTACAGGACCTGCATATGCAAAACAGAAAAGCAAACAAATGTTACTGACCTCCTCCTTTTCCCTGGTGGGGACACTTAAGAAGGACAAGTAGCAGGAGCATTCCTTTTATTCTCTTAGGCAAGTAGACGCTGTTTGTCTCTTGCGGATCTGGGTAACTGATCTGATTGTGAATCGATATCATGCGATTGTGCTACCATAGTAAGGGTTGGTTCCATGCAAATAGTGGATAAAGAAACTACTGCCAACTCTAGAACAACTTTCAGATTCAATGCAATTTTCAGAACTGGGGGATAAGTTTTTAGGCAAGTTTTAGGCAAAATTTGCAAGCTGGGTGGGGTTGCAAGCCCTTTGGCGGACAGGATGAGAATCTAAAATGATAAATTGGAGAATTGGTCTAAATTCAACACAATGAAATTTCAATAAAAGAGAAGTACAAAGTACTTCACTGAGGATGGAAAAATCAAATGCACAACTACAAAATGGGGAATAATTGGCTAGTTGGTAGTACTGCTGAAAAGGATCTGGGGGTTATAGTGGAGCACAAATTGAATATGCATTAACAATGTGACACAGCTGCGAAAAAGGCTAATATTGTGATGGGGTGTATGAACTGGACTGTAGTATGTACGACCCAGAATGTAACTGTCTCACTCTGCTTGGCACTGGTGAGGTCTGAGCTGGAGTACTGTGCCCAGTTCTGGAGTTCACACTTTAGGAAAGACGCAAATTGGAGAGAGTCCATAGGAGAGCAACAAAAATGATAAAACGGTTTAGAAAACCTGACCATGAAGAAAGGTTAAAAAAACACGGTATGTTTACTCTTGAGAAAAGAAGACTGAGTAGATCTGATAAACGGTTGTCAACTATGTTAAAGACTGTTATAAAGAAGATGGTAATCAATAGTTCTCTATGTCCAAAGGTATGACAAGAAATAATGGGCTTAATCTGCAGCAAGGGAGATATAGGTTTGATATTAGGAAAGTCTTTCTAGCTTTTACAGTAGTTAAGCTCTGGAACAGGCTTCCAAGACAGGTTGTGGAATCCCTATCATTGGTGGTTTAGTTGGACAAGCACATGTCAGTGATGGTCTGTTTATTTCGCTGGACTTGATGACTTCTTGTGGTCCCTTCCAGCCCTATATTTCTATTAGTCTATGATTCACCTTAAGTCTGAACCTTAGTCTTTGGTTTAGGATCTGATATTCTTGGATCCAGATCATATGATCTGAGGCATCTCCTAAATATGACTTGCCCTTGCAAGCAGGAGCCTTCTTGTCTTGTACAAACTTTCTCAGAACTGAAGTAGATGGATCTGAAGGTTTCTCCCATGGTTTGGCTCTTCCCGCAGAGGCTGTTATCAACCAAATATCTGAGCACTATAGTATCAGATCCAATAATTTGGATACCGATTGCACCAAAGCACTAAAACTGATCCTGGGAAAGAGACCCCAGTATTATACATATTGCTCTTCTTTTTAGTCCCCAAGGTGCTAAAAAGAAGCAAACACTGGTATTTTCACCTGGGGTACAGATCTCATATGTATCCGATCCAGGACACTTCATAGCCAGAACTTCCTGCAGCAATAAGGCTTGCAGCCTGTTCTGGGGCTCCTTGATCACGCTGAGGGTAAATGTGCTGCAGACAGACCACCATGAGGGAAAGCGACCCTCTCTGACACATGCCAAGCATCTACTACGGGCATCCTGATCCTGGGAAAATGGCTGGACAAGAGATGCACCTACCTTTTGAAGCCAGGTCTCTTAGGTTATGTCTATACTGCATTTTAAAAAACAGGGCAGCGAGTATAAGAGTCTGGGCTGGCACTACAGCACTAAAATCAGCAATGCAGACACTGCAGCTTGGACTGGAGCTCGGACTCTGAAACCCACTCCCCCATCCTGAACTTCAGAGCCTGAGCGTCTACACAGCTGTTTTTAGTGCTGTGAGCTCAAGTCTGTAGACCGGGGCACTGAGACTCACAGCTGTGGGTTTTAAAATCAATCTGACACAGAATCAGTAGTGAGAATTGAAGATATATCTACTACCTATGCTAAGAATGAAACCTTTTTTCTTTAAATAAGTTTACCACTAAAACTAATAATGAAAACTACACTAAAAGTAAAACTATACTAAACAAGGGCACTAAATTGTTCTTGCGTGAAGGCTCCAGATCCAACTGGATTCAGAGAGGCTAAAATCTATCTGCCGCAGCATTTGGAAGGAACTGAGGCAGCAGAGGATGCCACTCCCCCTTTTATGACCTCATCCCCAGAATGTTCAGGAAGGAAAAGGGAAGGAATAGCAGGGGTGCACAAGTGCTCTGACAAGCACTGCTGTGAGCAGGTTCCACCTCTTGGGCTGCACCAGCTACCACACCCCATAAGTTGGAATATGCATCTGAAGAAGTAGTGTCACAGAGAAAAATACTGTGAAGGTATCTGGAACACAAGACGACAAGGGTTAATTTGGGGAGCTTATTTATTTTGCTGGCTTAACACAATATAGGAAGATGGAACTTATACTACTGCAAAACACTCAAAGGCCACGTAAAATTGTTCAGTATTTCACGCATCCCCAAATATGTATTTCTTAGTATCCAGTGAGAATTTAACTGGAGTGGGGGAATACTGAATTTTGTTTGGTCTTTTTGTACAGTAGACGTTTAAATAAATAATTAATAATGTAATATATGTTAGCACATTATAAAAAGGTTTTCTGATTCACCAGTTCTTCAGTTTCCTCTCAGGCAGTAGGAAGGGAAAACTCTGCTTTAAAAAAATATTTATCATAGCCAAGAGCTATATCACTTATTGGCTCTATGGGAATGCTTATGCATTGGCTTTCTAGCCCAGAGTTGAACCTCTGACCTCTGCAAATCATGTAAAATTCTTCTGTGGATATCATAAGCATAAATAATTAGACCACTAGCACAAGTAAATGAACGTCCATTCTTTTAAACCATTGACTTTATTAAAATACTTAATACATAGTTTGCAGAGGAACGTACTGACATTTTCTGAGAACTCCATTGAAAGCAAAACATAACTGGACATGTACTATTTAACAAACAACAACTTAGAGGATGAGTTCATACTCTATATCCTAAGAGCAGACAGTTGAGTTTTTCTCAGGTTTTTTGGCACAGGCTCCTCCTTGCCCCCTTGACTCCTATCTCAGAATATCCAGTAGCAGAGAGCAGGGTCTCATACATCAAACAAACAGCTGGTCCAAGTGGAATTCCATTGTTTTCATCTGCTTCTTCACTCAACTCTTCCCTTCCCAGTACCTTTCATTGTTTTTTAAAAACTTTGTCCAGAAAACCTAAGATGATTAGCCTCTTTCAAAGGCCGCAGAGCTGCAGTGCAGGAAGAACTTCAAGTCAAATCTGAGCAGAGATCTCCCAAACCATCAGATCATCTCTCAATGTCTTTACAATTCCTTCAATATACCAATTTTAAAAATTGAGTGGAAAAAAAAAGTAATGTCAAAATATGCAAAAGGCAACAGTGGAATGCACGTCGAGGGCAGGCTACAATGCACTAAAGAAAATGACAAATTATAAACTTAAAATTCTGTTGAAATAAAAAGGTGGAGGGTGGGAAAGAGAAGAGAGGAAATAATCTGGATAAATATTTAAAACAAAAAGATCTTTTTCCATATCTCGTTCTCAGTTAAAAGGTTGCAATTACCATAGACATTTAAACACCACTAGAGACAGTTGATAAAATATATGTCATGACTTAACTCAATGGTAGGGCTGTAAGTCTGGGGAAAAATACAACAAAAACTATGTGGAAAAGAAATGGACTGTGTGTTTCCATGAAGGGTGAACTGAGGTTGCATAGGTTTCCACATGAAATTTATAAGGTTGTTTTGGGGAGATAATTTTTCAGCCTTGCATAGGATGATATATCTGTTATAAAGATAATACAAGGGAACTATGTATGATTGAAACATGAGCTTTGATAAACACACTTTTTCCTCAAGTTTCACTGCGGCAAAAAAAGCAACTTTTTAAACCTCTTCAATGCCCTAACACATATATGGAGTATCCCAGGAAAGAGACATTAGGATTACCATGTGAATGACACAGTGTATATTTATACACGTTGAAACAATTGGAGGAGCACCTCCCAAAACATAGCCCTAAAATTTCCATATAGAAAAAAATACTGCATGAGTTAACTTTATTTACAAACATTAAAACTCATTTAAATATAAACTATTTTGGATCATTATATCAAATGAAATTATGTTAGTTAACCAGACTGTTGAATGAATGGATCACTCATATTTATGTTTATACTTGTTTATCAATAACTGAATAGTCAAACACCAGCTTATTAACTGTGCAGAAAACTTTTAAAACTGCATTTTTATAATTACTTTTGTTTCTAGTTAGTTCAAACTCAGAGCAATGCCTCCATATGTCCATTAGAATGCAGCTTTTCCATCTTAATTGAGTGAACAACTTCCAATTATACTGCAGCAAGGGCCACTAGGATATTTGTTTCATCATTGGGTATAACAGAAATAAAGTCAACTGATTAGAATACTGCCACAGGACAACTGACTGCTGCTTTGAAAATTAATGTCTTGGTATTTAGCTTGTTAATTTTCACCAATAAATGTCTTGCCTTTGGTCTGCTTTTATCTAAAATCAGGAAACCTTTTCCTGTGACAGGGCTCTATTCCATTGGCATTACCTTCTCATCAAAGATGTTGTCTGGCATTTCTTTTGCCATTTTGCACCTGGATCTAAGACAACATCATTAGTACTGGGTATTACTCTTGCATATCACAGTGAGGTGTACCTTTACATATTATTTATAATGGCTTCACTGTGAAGAACTAAACCCTGTGTTAGAAACTGCCTCAAAACAGAGACCTTAATACTAAGGATTTCATGTGTGTTCCTTATCTACAGATAAACTTAAAATGCAGAGCTAAAATTGACCCACCAGACATTAGGTGTGTGACTTCAAATAATGAAACAAAAACAAAAACAAAACCAACCCCCGCCACGACCACCCAGCACATTTCCTTTAGAAAGGATGCTATTTACAACAATAAAGATTCAGTTCTTTAATATTTTAACAAAAAACCCAGCTGATTTTAAAATTAGTAAACCTAATAAGGTTTTTGTAAACCAATACAGTACACAAACAACATTGCTGTTTGTTCTTGAACATGAGTCTCAGAAACATAGGAACACTAAGATAAATTATATTAAGCATGACAAATCTGAACTAATTAAATAATAAGAAAGAAAAAGAAACACCACTATATTTGAAACACAGATTCTAAAAAGTACAGTGTTCCAATGTTTTCTCACAGTTCCAGATTGCTAACATTATAAATTAAAGGTGAAAGATATCCATGTACAAACAAGGCAGCTTTCCACTGATTCTATACTGTTCTTGTCTAAACCTTTGGATATTTCAATCTTCAAATCCCACAAAGTAAGGCTGAATTTGCCAGTTACAAAAAGAATGTTGGTTCATGATGTGGCATTTGAAAAAAATGCATCTAGATATTTACAGGATGCATAGAATGACTTTTTTGCAAATGTTTTTTAATTCACGCACATTTTCATTTCGCCTTCTGCAGATTTGTAAACAACATGCTATTTATTCAGACTGTGGTCTTAGGTTATGGTGCGTGGTCTTTTGGGAGGAGGTGGGGGCATGAGTTCAGCGTCAGGATCCAGGTGATGTTTTTGCATCTGTCCTTGAGAAGCTGCTGTACACCTACCAATGAACTCAAACAACATTTCCTTTGTGACTGGATTTTGGATGCTATTACATACAGCTGGGAACAAAGAACACATTTTGACGTTATTAAACTGATCGGCTGCATGCAACACTCAAACAATTTGATCCAGTATTTGCAAAATAAATGACGGTATTTGGCACAAATGTTCAGCTTTGAACACACATTCTATAGAACTTTTGTGTTAGGGATGAAATTACTCTACTTTGCTCACACACAGCTGAGGACTACAGAGAATAAAGAACTGCTGTCCCAACAGGCACCAGTCTAGCCTTCTAGTCAAAAGAATAAATCTTTGTCAAAAAGTAAAATTAAATTCAATATAAATGTCAGGAATTAGCACATTACTTAGGCAAGTAGTAGCAACAAAGCTCTTGTGCAATGTGTCTTCTGGCTCTGAAGCTCTACCTAAGTCGATACCGGTAGGAATACATGATTTTATCCATTTTGACAGACTTGGAACTGAAATGGTTAAGTCTTTGGATTTTTCATCAAATATCAAACAATTTAGACAATTTATGAAAAGGCTTGATTCTGAATTGAGTATCTTTTTATCATTTTGACTATGCAACCTGGTCTCGTCTGATGAAATATGGGACTTAGGAAAATAGGCTAGAAGGAAGATATATTGATCTAAGGTGGAATTCCATGACTAGCTGGGACAAAAATATAAGATAAGGGCTGTAAAAAATTTTGAAAGATAGTATGAGGAAGATCAGCTATACTACAGAGGCAGTTTCATGAGGAAGAATAATTGTTACTCTTTTGAGCCCCAACATCCATTAAATAAAATGAGTAAACTTATCTCCCTCAACTGATATAAAGTAAAATCATCTTCATGACTAGCTATTAAAAATATGGTCTCATGGGCCATTGAAGATATTCTTTTCATATCACTGTAATTCTGGACGCATGCACAATCTGAATGTAACATTAATAAAACCCACCCTAATAGCAATAGTTTTATAATTAAACACATTTTTGGTGTAAAGATGCTTTTTAAAAATTTCTTCTGTATGCATCAGCTTTAGTCCATTTAAACACAGTATTATAATGAAAAGTAGCTAGCCTTGCCAAAAACAATTACAAAAATAAGAAAGTTATCGCCCCAGCAAGCTTGTGCTGGTAAATTTGTAAGACCATTTTTAAAGGCTGACCAGGACTAATGGGACAAAAAGGCAAAAAATCACTAGTTGTAAAAAAAAAAAAAAAAAACAAACTTTTTTCAACTGGAAAAATCTAAAAAGAAGGAAGTTCAAAAAGGGAAAGAAGTAGCACATAGACATTTTATTTTAGCTTTACTATTTCTTTCCAGCTTTTTTCAAATGTGGAAAAAAGTGGGTCTCACCTCCTCATCACAGACCTTTTCCAATGGGGAAAAGTTAAGAAAGGAGGAGGGGAGGGAACCTATCAAAACTCCCAAAACAACTTTTTGCAACAACTGAACCAAAAACGCAATTTTTCCTCACAGATTTTTTTATTTAATTGTAAAAAATGATTTCCCATGAGAAATTTCATTTTTTTACAACCCCCTCCCCATTTATTTATTTATTTGGTGAGAAAACTCTTCAGAATTTTTTTTCCAGCCAGCTCTAGCAGAGGGGAAGAAGACGAAAGCTGTGCATGCTGGGAGTGGAGAAAGGAAGAGGAAAAGTTGCTGTGGCTTGGAAGTAGGGGAGGGGGCTGGGGCAGGCCAAAGGAATAAAGGTTGCTGAAGCAACTAGGAGGAAATGCTGGTGTTGATGGGGAAAAACTTTAGGAGGTGGTAGAGTGGTACCTCTTCTTTAGCGGCCCATCCCTCTCTCCCTTTTGCTGGTGCAAGGGCTGCAGGAGACGCACAAAGCTGCTATGGTGGTGGAACTGTTGGAATTCTGAGGTGTCTCCAAAAGGGCACCAGCAGTCCTACTATCACTTGATCAAATGGCTAATTTCAATTGGCTCATCCAAACAATTTAATTTCACTAGATTATCAGAAATTTATATGGGTGGATTAATTTTAAAGAAAAACTAGCAATATACATATACCTCCTGGCAAGCTTAGTAGTTCTGAATACCATGCTTAAGTTTATGATACCACCACAAAATGCCAGTTCAGTATGATTATTGTTACTCATATTATTCCAACATATCTTTATTTAAACTCATTCATTCCACCTGAAAGAAAATTGCTTTTTTGCATTTTCAGAGGATTCTTTTTTTTATTGTCCATAAGAGAATCTGAAGGCATCACAATCCTATATGGGCAACTTTTTTTCATAGCTTTCATTTGCTTTACTCTCTATTGTTTGTAATACTATTTTAGGAGCTTGAAATTACATTTTCTCCTACTAATTTTGTCTTCCATCTGGCAAACAATGATCTTGAATAGAGCTGAAATTATCATGGCTTTTTTTGTTTAACAAATTCAACTTATGTAGCATGTTGACGTGCCAAAGTATCTTTCTTTGTGCATCAGCACAAGTCAACATAGCACCAGTGCTTGTCAGTTAACTGTGTTGTAGAGCTAAGGCAACATATTTTGGGGGGCCTCACTTAAATGCAGGCCTTTAGCATATATTTGACTAAATAAGGTCCCAATTCTGTGAAGAACTCACACACATTTACTTCACACACAACGGGGGAAATCATGGCCTCAGTGAAGTAACTGGTATGTCTATACTGCAATTAAAAGCCCATGACTGTCCCGTGTCAGCTGACTTCGGCTCGTGGGGCTTGGATTAAGGGGCTGTTTACCTGCAGTGTAGATGTCTGGGTATAGGCTGGAGATTGAACTCTGGGATTCTCTCACCTTGCGAGACTCCAGATCCCGGGCTCTAGATGAGCTCAAACATCTACACTGCAATTAAACATTCCCTTAACCTGAGCCAGCTGGCACATAACAAATGGGAGCACAGCTTATTTCATTTTATTCAGTGAGTAAGTCCCATTAAAACCATTGGGATTACTCACCGTGTATAAAGTTTAAGCACATACATAAGTCTTTGCAAGATCAGGACCTAACGTTATACTGGAAAAAACACAGACTGCTAAACTAGATATTGAGACTACAGACCATTTTCCCTCATTAAATTAGAACAATGTTAAGGCAGATGAAATTCTGGGACTAAATTTTCTGCCAGAGTCCATTTAACCAAGTTTACTGAAATGGTAAAAATGAAGTTATTCTACTCACCTAGGGCGGTGTTGTAAGCATTTGGAAAGCTTTTGTCTATTCTCTGCCTCATGAAGACCCAGCTGTTGTTCTCAAATTTGCACTCTATAATCTTATTGTCATACTGTTTCAGTTCTCTTGTCACCTGTTTTAAAAAAAAGTTCAAGATAAATGCATTTTATTTAATCAGTTTAAAGGCATTGTTCCTTCAGCTTGTGATAGATAATGGAAGGCCAAATGTTGCCCTAAAATTCATCAGGAACAGTTCTTCATCCTACACCTAAAGTTAAGCTTAGCTGAATATCTTAACATCTCCAATGTACACATGCTCAGCAACTTGACATTTTAAAAATACTTTTGAAATCTGTTGTCAATATATGGCAACTATGCTAAAACATCAGCTACTCTAGTAAAAAAAATAAAAAAAAATCAACCAGTAGAAATGTCCCAAATGCAAATAGGTTTCCATGGGGATGAACTGCTTCCTGTATAAGTGCTACTGCCAGCCTAAGTGTATAAAATGCATTATCTGTGTTTCCATCAACCTGCTTTGTTAAAAGTCTCAAAGCCAAACATTAGGTTTCAATACCAGAATTAGCTTATAAAAATCATTTCACTCTTTAAATTTTTAGAGATTATTTTCTTTTAAAATTAAAGTAAATTCTAAGTCCAAAAATTACATGGGTTTTTAAATCATACATGTTCTAAATATCCTTCAGGCCTCTTTTCTCTATTCATTCATAGATTTGTCGGCAAGCAGCTGATATTGTGAGTTATTTGTCTTTCTATTAGCTGCTGCTGAGTGATTTGGAGATTTTTAGTTCATGTGTACTATACTTCCTGTTTATTTTGGCTACTTCATCCTATGCATCTTAACCTATGATAAAATGCAAAAATCCCAAGTAACCATGGCAACTTGAGAACTTTAGCTAATGCTTTAGCAACTATTTCCCAACATACTTCAGTTTGCTCCAAAAAGCCTCTTTGTACGTATGAATCTATTTAACTGTTAGTTTTATGTTTAGCTCTGTTACTGATTTCACATCAAATGCTAGTCAAGGTAATGTCACAACTGTGATGCAGTCTTTTATGAGTAATTACTTTTCCTGACACTAAAGAGGATTGGTTATTTCATTAGCAGAAATTTGCATTTCTACTGTCTATCCACTTACCAGTGCTGACACAGGAATTTACTACTGTTCAGGGATACAGACTTTGAAGAAGGCCAGGAAAGTCTTTGGAACAATTAGTTGGGTGTGGAGTGAATACTCTCAAACATATTTTGGACTAATTTCTAGATAAAGGCAATTAATCTGCCAATATGAGCCTCAAACCTTGGTGGATTACCCCACTTGTGAAATAGGACAGGTCTAACCTTCCAGTTGCTAAAAATGCAACCATCACATTTTGTTCAGCATTTATTCTGAACATTACTATTAATTTCAGGCAAGAGAGCTCTGGGATTTTACTTGTCAAGTAAAAGTGACACTATGAGACAATTCACCTAACCTGCTTAATTTAGGCCAGTCAAGTCAAGAGACTAACATAAAAAAGTCAGTTTTTTCCATCAGTTTTTTTATCATAAATTCATGTATTTCTTTTTTAAAAAGAAGTAATTCTTCTGTTCGCTACAGATATTTTTAAAAGCCATTTAACCGCTACAATGCGCTTTGTGACTGTTGGCAGTCGCATGGCTTAGGGGAGACATCTCCTATCCTGTTTGCAAGATTAACTCATCCCCTAATTTGCCTGTCTTTCCCTTTTTAGCACATTTCCTTGTACGATATCTTAGTTCACTATACATGTGTTAAAGGCTATATTCCAACCAGATGTTCAAGTAACACAGACTCACTTAACATTTATGTTTCATTAGGTGTGTTCAGGAAAACGTAACATCCTTTTCTAGTCTACTGTGGATGTTTAAATACAGGAAGAAACTTTTGGCTGTGTAATGATTTGGAAAGTATATTACTTTGACAATAGCTGCCAAGGGAAAAAAATATTTATATGTCCTTTTTTCCTGATGAAGCAGGAAAATGCTGTTAGAAGAATCACCTGCTAGAGGCAGAGAGATATTCAACTCTAGCCAGTGACTTTCACTAACTAGCAATCTCAGTAAGCCTTTGTCATATAGTTTATCATTCTTCTAGTGTTCAGAGGCTCAGAATAGCAATAAATTATGTGGTTGCTCTATGTGACTGTGGCAATTAAGCAGTATTATTAACTCTCTGTATGCTTGCTTGGCCACTCATTAGCAATCTGGAAGATGGATCTTTCCAGAAAATGCAAACACCTGCCAATGCACTGAGCTAAATGCTTTCAGAAAACTGCTGATCATAGTCTTCACAAGTTATAGCAATTATCTTACCAAATAAGGAACATAGCAGTTACCATTCCCCAATTAAATGACCTTGGTCTTGTAAAAGCACCTGTCTTAATGTGTAGGCACATTTTCTTTTAGAACATTTTATCAAGAGTACAGAAAGTACTCTGAGCACAATATACACGTTCAGCATTAACAATGTTGAAAACACCGGCGTACCACAATCATTGTAGGCTTCTCAATATGCATGTGTTTGGAGAGGATTGAAAAGGTCACAGAACAATTCCTTAGTAATCACTGTAAACAAGCTTTGTTGCAAATATGTCACAGTTCAGGGAAACTGCACCTGTGTTTCCCCTCAGCCATCCAGCTCTCAGCTTCCAGCTCCCCAGCTGTTGCCTCTCTTGGGTGGGGAGACCTACCTCTCACTCCCTTTTGACTAGAGTATGTCAAGGCTGCAGTTCCCTGTCTTTACTGTGTATTTCCCAGCAAAGACAGTCTGCCTAAACAGATCTGCTTGCTTTTTCTTCAGAGAATAATAACAGAGTGATTTCTGCAGATATAAGGTACTTCAAAGTCCTCTCCAACCTATTTTATTCTTCAGGTACAAGCATTACAGAGAAAATATACTAAAAAACAACCTTTTTGCATGCTATGAAGCTTACCAGAGTTCACGCTAATATGGATTCTGGCAGGCCCAGTCCTCCCAACTCTATTTTAAGGATTGGGACCCTCCCTGGACTAAGGGTCCTGTGCATTTAAATCCAGACTTTTCATTCCAAAACCCTTTCTTTGCCTCTCTGCCCCTGGGAATCCAGTCTGACCTAGTGTACGTGTATATCTCCAGGGAGAAGGCTTCAAAGGCGGATGACAGATGAAGTTCATTAGCCTCCGCACTACCTACTAGAGAAGATACATAAAATGCCACAATACCACATAAACAATTGCAATTTTAATACAAAATACCCCGAAAGACTGTTTTGGATATTGTCAACCTGCCACAATCACTACATGTATCACTCACAACCATTTCCTGAAGTGGTGATTAAGACTAAATGTGGTCTGGGTGCCACCAAAATGTAACTCATCCCTCACCAGAATCCCTTCTCCCTCACCAAGCTCTTTCCTAGCAGTTGGGAGTGAGAGATTAAATTTCCCTCCTAGTGAAAAACAGAATGACATATTACACATCCTGCCTCAGAGAAGTCTCTCTCCATTCTTCCTTCTTGGCTTTGTGTTCCTCCATCCTTCCCCCACTCCCACCTCTACATATTGTAGAGGAAATCTGAGAAACTCATCATTCCACTTCTTGAAAGCGAGTTTTGGCAGTTGTTTCTTCCAGTTTGTGCTGGATGGGACAAGACAGAAGATGTCTCAACTATGAGAGGACTTGGGGTTGAGTGCTGAACAATTTGCTCAGCAGCGAGATTCACTGTATGAGCTGCTAGTTCTCTTATCCCAGTGATGACAAATCTGTGGAACCAGAGCCAATTCTGACAATGCTTCCAAACCTGCTGCAGCCATACGGGTCTGCCAGATTATGGGGCCATCACACCCATTCTAGTGCAACTTGATGCCAACAAAGTCCTTCTTTGGGGGCGGGGGGATAATCAGTATGTTTCTCCCTCCATCCCAGCCCAAACTGGGACAGACTATACGCTCTCCTTCCCCAGTGAACAGAAAACCCCCATTCACTATTTTTGTAACTGTCCCCACAATCATAAACCTCAATTTATACATATTTCATAGTCCATATTCCAATGCAAAGTGAACTCACCTGGCACTATATATGGGTTGGGAATAGGTACGGGTATGGAGGACAGGTGATCACATACTGAATCTTGGTCCTGGCATATTGGTTCCCAATTGAATAGCTTTGCAGGGGACTCCAAATTTGTTTGAACTGGACCTGATTGGAACCCAGTGCTCAGTCGCCTCAGATTTGGAAGTTTCCATCAAACTAAGGACTCCATGGAGCCTCCCTTAATCAGACGTTTGTTCCCTAGAATATTTTCAGACAGCTAATGGAAATTTGTATCCCACAATACCACATGAATCAGTGTCATGGAGTAAATAGATTCCTTTAAAGTTTAGCAAATTTAAGGTAATCCTATTAGCTCATATGGAATAAAAAAGCTTAACTTTTTCCTTTCGTTATGATGAAAAGCTTCCCCACTACCTGCACTATCTACTGTAGTTCTTTAATACAGAACAGCGCTTCCCTTTACAAAAACAATAGCATCTAGCATTTATGTATTGCCTTTTGTGCAAATGGAACCTGAAGTAGGAAAGAAACTGAAATATCAACTACACATAATAATTACTTCCATCTATCACTGCAATGCAGCCATCTCTGAGGTGAAGTACACACAGCAACATTACACAGCAATTTAGGACGTGAAAAATAATGTATCCAACTGAAAATACAGAAGGTAAAACATTTAGGTAACCAGACAGCAATTATTTCTACTGCTCTGAACACTGCCATAGTATCTGTGATGACTACAAATGGTCAAAATTTCTGTTTTACATCTCATTCAAAAGAGCACCTGTAGCCACGCAGTGCCTCTTGGTACCATGCTAGAGCACAGATTCAGTAATGAGTCAGGGAGAATTTCACCTTACTGAATCACCACATCGTTCCCTATAATTGTTACATGGTGTCATCCAAATAGTAATCCAGCCCTGCTTAGTTTGTGAGATGAGGGGATCACTGCAAAATTGCTATTGTGTGTAATTTAGTTATTGAAAAATCATTGTTTATTTTATATTTTAAAGCAGTTAAGCAAATATTCAGACTTTTGATTAAAATGTAGAAGTTATGATTTTTTTTTAAATTACCAACATCTATTTTTTCCAGTTTTCTAATTTTTAGGGTTTTTTTTTTTGGTAAAACATGTAGATAAAATTTTACATCACAACAAGAAACACATGAAGTTAAATACTTCATTGAGTTCTGTGTTCAATGCAATTATGATAAATGATTTTTTAGGAAAACAATCTACTTTAAGGAGACACTGAGGCTGCCAAGAAAACATTTTAGAAATTCTATTTAGAAATACTTTTTTGTTCATATTTTGTCTCTGTACTTTTCCCCTCATTCTTCATTACCAAAAACATCTGCATAACTAAAAAAAACATTGTTTTTTCTGTTGCTTATTCCTTGCCTTAAGTCATCATCTTATTTGTGATATCCCAGTAGAAATGACTGTGATGTTAGAGACCGAAGATTATGATTTCCACAGAGGAATAAGCAGGAGCAGCAGCCGAATTCTTAACAAATAAAGGTTTTTTTATCATGTAATTTCTTTGTTTTATTTTTCTTATTCCATATTACTGACTATACAGGCAGAACAGTTAATAAATACGGTTTTCCAAGTTTTCGAAGAGGCATCTGCTTCTTTGTAAGAAAAAACATACACAATGTGAACACTATTGTTTTCCTATGTAAATGAACAAATAGACACGTTAATAATATTCACCCACAGTTCATTAGCTGAACTGCAGAAAAGCTGTCATATTTTGCCATATAGAGCCTGTCTTAGCACTTTTGGGTATGCCTGTGGAACAATCCCCTCCTCACTGCAAATATAAGTGATTCTTCTCCACCCAGATCACACTACTTTGGACAAAGTGAGAAAGATAGCTCTTTAGCATACGTCCAAAATTAACTGAATAACTCTCTGAAGGAGAGTGTGAGAACCTTCAGGTCATCCCCAGACTCCTGCTTCAGGAGAAATGGAGCCCAGCAGCTAGTGCTGGGGTCAGGGTATTCTTGAAACATTTAACCAAGTTTCAAGGGACAATTGTCCAAAGAATCTGAGAGATGCGAGCACTTCATTCACTGGAAGATTTTGGCTGTGTTCAGGCTTTGATGACAGCACAGGGGATGAAGTGGGAAATATGCAGACCAGCTTTTGCCTTTACAGTTGGTGACCCCTTCAGTGAGGCAGGGCAGAACTAATGCAGCCTCAAATCCTGGTTTCTTCACCACTACCAAACTTGATGTGGTGGTACCAACCCATTTTGGTGAACTATATCATTCAGATAGTGGGAGGAATATGAGAAAGTATTATCATGCATGATTTACATATAAGGAAACTCACATGGAACATTTAAGTAACCTGACAAAGGACACAAAGAGAGTCAGTAGCAGAGCTTGGATTGGAATCTGGGAGTCCCTTGCTCTACATCCTGTGCTTTGTCCTCTTGAATCTCCTGTCCCCTCATGCTATTGAACTATTCCTCCTTGTGGTCAGAGGTCATAAGGCTGCTTAAGCATAAGTTAGCTCAGCTGCAGGCAGCCAATTTGAAGGAAGCTTGCACTGGGCTTACTGCTCCATTAGCCACAAAATGATGGAGGCTCCTCCCCAAAATCAAAGAGATGTGTGATGATTTTCAAAGACATCAAAGTCTAGATCTGGGCAGCTGCAGGGAGTAAGTAGCAGACAATGAATAACCTATGATATCCAGGAGATATCAAATACAAATATTCAACCCTAGCAACTGGTGTAAATTTAAATAAGGCAGGGGCACTTGTAGTAGGAGACTTTGTGGGTCATAGGTTATAAACTCTAATGTCATAGGTTATAAACTATGGTAAATATAAAATGTCTGTGTCTTCTCTGAAAGTATATAATTTAGATTGTAAATACCATTTTAAAGAATATAGTTTTTCAAGTGAAATACCAAAATATACATGAATATAAAATAAGGTTTTTAAAATATACTCAAGCCCGTTCATACAATGAGCTTTTACTGCACCTAAAAGCGTCATAAACATTTCAGTTGATAAAAAAAATGAACCAGTTAAATAAAATATTACATATTTTCTGTTCACCAAAAAAAGTTTCATAATATAATGAAATCATATTTGAAATGCATGTTAAAAGGACCGTTTTCTCAAAAATAAAGATGTGCTAAATTGGTTACCACTGCTGTTATATTATTTTACTACAGTTACGAGAACTGATGGTGTGTAGTTTTAAGAAGCGTATTACACAATAAACAGCTGTCAGGTTGGGTAAAAGCAAATGAAGTTGAAATGTTTATTCAATAGTGAAGCTGTTTACTGATAATGACTACACATTATCTCTTGTTTATCGGAAATAAAATGAATGATCTGACACCTTTAAAGGAACATTAACAGGTTAAAATAATATTTTACATATATTCTGAAAATCTTTGTTTTACTATATACAGCATGGCCAACACCAAGAATTGAAAAATCCTGAGTCATGCCCCTCAAAATCATGAAATTTTTAAAAACAATAAATTCAGGGTTATTTTCTTAGTCTTTATTTCTAAGTCATAAGATTAAAAACATGCTCTTCTTCACAACCATGAGTGCTAGAAACTATTTTTTAATGAAAGTAGAGATTCTCACCTAATCACATTTCTCTAGGTGCTCGTGCTTTAAGAAAAACACCAAATATTGTGAGACTTGCAATAAAAATCACAAGAACTGGACTCACTTAGCATATGGTATTGTCCATTTCATCACCATTTTACCTTTATTTCCCATCTTCAAATATTGATTCAGCTTTCTGAGACTTAGGATGGGCTAGACACCGCCTGTCTTTCAGACTACCAGGAAATAACTGGAATAAAATCCCTTCCCTTTCTTTTGGTTGGTGGCATAAGCTTGGTGTTTCTTAGCCAGGAGGAAGTGCATTTCCTGTAGCAATCTGGAGAGTTTTCTGTAAACCAGATCTTATAGTACCTTCTGAACAATCAGGATCTATGTGTCTAAGGTGACAAAAGACCAAGGGTTGTAAAATACCAAAGAGGTCCCAGTAAACTACTGTTAATGGCAAAGCCAGCTAAATGATCTGGAACCTTTCAAAACCCCTTCTATTTCTGGTGCTTGTTGAAAGAGTGGTTAAGATCATTTGGTTTCTGGTGTTGTAAAGGTTGAGCACACTATATGTAAGGGGACCTCTTTTGAAGCTGGTCATTAACGCTAAAACTAGCTTGTGTGGTGGAGCCTTTTCCTTCTCTGACCTGAAGGCGGGATCCATCAAATGAATCACAGGTCCAAATGCACAGAGTGTGGCCTTTGTCTCTATTTTCCTCAGCAAATAAGACTGCCCCAAAAAGTTCTCTGTAGCGCAAGGGAAGAGCTTTTCAGAGACCCCTAGTGGAAATTATACCTGCAGCCAATCAGACCTACAGGCATCTATGCCTCCAATAGTTTCATCTGCATCAGAGGCCACCAGAACCTGATGCTGGGCTAAGTCCATGCTCTCACAGACTAGCTTCTCAAAGGCCTAGCGTCTCTCTTAATAAAATCAATCAATCAGGGTAGAGGCCTTCTTCCATATTGGCACCTTAACTTAAGATATGAAAGCCTGGTAGCTCACGATGGAAAGGTTTGAGGACGTAGACTGATGCACCCTTTGTCTGAATAATCCAAGCACCACAGTTCAGGGATCTAGACCACAGTATTCCAAGTAAGCTCATCTTCCCTGTAGCCATGGCCATCTCTGCCATGAAACTGTCACAGGACAGTAGAGGTCAGAGGCATCTCTGAGGGCATATTTTTTCTTGATCACTTTTGAGACTCGGAAGTAGTTGCATCATGGGGTCTGCCACATCTTCACCAGTGATTTAAACAGGGTGTAACAAAAAGGTAACCCTAACAGACTGGAGTTCCTAGTCCAGGCAGCTCTCAGTCATGATCCTTGTAGATTCCTGGACTGGTTTCATCTCAAAAGCAGGTGTCCTGGACAACTTCTGTAAAAATTTAAAAAGGTAAGATCCGCTACTGTGGAGCCATCACCTTGGTGTTCCTCCACTGTGGCATCAAAAGAGTTCTCTGATTATTCAGAGTTCAAAGAACAGTCCATATCACCCTGATCCTCAGCTTCCCCTGCTGCAAGTGGACAAAAGTGATTGGAGTGTTTGGAGGACAGTACTTATAGCTGGCATGAGATTGTGTGTAAAAGCTATGCTGTCAGGATATTTTACTCCCAGTAGGGTCACCCAAACTAGGCAGATCAAAGGAACCAGATGAAAAGCAGTCCACTAGTCCTCCAGGTTGGGGATTGAATGATACGCCAACAACTTATTATTGTCAAAAATGTAACATTTAGAAATACAAAGCAGCCATTCCAGAAACAGCATGTCAAATTAATGGACTCCGTCTTGGCAGAAATAACAAGTTTTGGAAAGCCAACAGGAAGCCAAGATTCTGAGAAGTTCTTTATTAAAAGTAAAACAAACTATGAAAGTGGATTTCTAGAATATTAGAATAATGGCTACAACAACAGAAGCTGTGCAGGGATGAAAAAAATGGATGAATATAATCTTAAAATCTTTGGAGTAAGTGAATAGTGATGGCCAAGAGCTAATAAAAAGATCGAAAAGTGAAAATAAGGTAATAAAATATTCAAGAAGGTAAGATGATTTTCACTCAGAGTGCCATTAATTATCACTTTCAAAGCAGAAAAAAAATCACTCAGACTGGGTTACCAATTATCAGAAAATTGCTCCAAACTAGATTTCAAACATGACAATTATCAATATTGTGCAGACAACCACCACAATTAGATCAAAAATCAATTCTACAATTGGCTACAAACTCTGGCAATTCTCTGACAGATATCTCCGTAATAATGGAGGGACTTCAATGACAAAGTTCGGGATGACAACAATGGAGGCAGAAAGCAATGCACAAATGGGCTTAGGTTCCCAAAATCGAAATGGTGAAAGACTGATAGAACGGTGCCACTAGCAGATTTCATAATTGGGTGGAACATTATTCCCACACAAAAATATCCAACAAGTAACTTGGAAATCCCCAGATGGAGTCACCAGGAACCAGAAAGACCATCTATATACTGCAGCTATTCTAAACTGTACTGAAGAACAGATTTCACACTCTAAAAGACTTAGATCCACCACAAAAGTCAACATGGACATGTTGTATGACAGAATCATAGATGCCTCATTAACTCTAGTTGGTATCCAGATAAGCACACCTAAAGTTTGGATAAGTGAGGATGTGTTAAACTGTGTGATAGAAAGGAAACAAGTCAAAGCAGACAGACTCCTCAAAAACTCCTCTAGAAGAAGCAGCAGGAAAAACTGTATAAAACAAAGGGGAATCAGACCTGGCAGAGCTAATCCCCAAATCACCCAGGAGGAGACGCCCTAGCAGTGACAATTTGGTGGAGAATGCAGGCAGGGCAGTCACCTCGATACAGGGGAGTGAGAGAAGCCATAGTAGTGATGTTCAGAAGGAAAGAGAATGCAGACGCTTAACGGAGAAGACCAATATACACTCTCAAGATGGACCTCAAGAGTTTTCACTTGTATTTATGGGAGATATAAAAAAAATCCATGAGGATCCAGGCACTACTTATGCAGGTCCTGCAGAATCAGAGGTAGTGGGAGGAACAATTAGATCTGCAAGCAGATTTAATGAAGCTGGCTGAACAGCAGCAATATTTGTTTAGGATCCCGTGAGAAGGAGGGAGCAGGGGCTGAAAAAGATGGGAGCAGAAAAAAATGCTCCAGGGCCACTGGAATGGGTTACCTAGGGAGGTGGTGGAATCTCCTTCCTCAGAGGTTTTTAAGGTCAGGCTTGACGAAGCCGTGGCTGGGATGATTTAGCTGGGGACTGGTCTTGCTTTGAGCAGGGGATGGGACCAGATGACCTCTTGAGGTCCCTCCCAACCCTGATATTCTATGATTTTATGAATGTTACACCTGTGGGCAGGCGGGATACTTAAAAAGGGACTGCCCCTATGTACATCAGGACAAGAAAGCTTACTCTGAAGCATCAGAGGGGTAGCTGTGTTAGTCTGGATCTGTAAAAGCAGCAAAGAATCCTGTGGCACCTTATAGACTAACAGACGTTTTGGAGCATGAGCTTTCTGACGAAGTGGGTATTCACCCACGAAAGCTCATGCTCCAAAAGGTCTGTTAGTCTATAAAGTGCCACAGGATTCTTTGCTGCTTTTACTCTGAAGCAAAAGATCTAGGAAAGCCCAAACAAGTCCCACCTGCTGAAAAAAAAGGTACTTGTTTTTCTCCTATGGGAGATGGGGACTTGTGAAGGTGCACTGCCCTCACAAGACAAGGGAAACTAGCCATGAAAAGGGCAACAGGTAAAGAAAGAAATGGAAGGAAGAACCAGAGGCCCATAGTGTGGGCACATAAGTTGTAGAGAAGGCCAAGGGTGCTGTGAAGATAGAGGATGAGGAGAAACTGGAGGGAACAAAGAGTCATCCAAAGACAAACTTCAAGGATTCGGGGACAAATACAGAGGGTAATCAGAATACAGTGGGAACTGAGACTCGGGGAGAGTCTGTGGAGCAAAGGCAAAAGCTACAAGGGAGGTTGGTAGCTGCTGAGTAAGCCTTGCAAATGGCTTCCCAAGAGTCAGAATTCCAGGAGGAAAGTTTCGAGACACCATGGAGGAGAAGAGTAGACTCCTTCTCATAGTGGGAGACCTGGAGCTGGAAAGGGATGGCCTGTGGTCCCAGTTCCAATAACTCTCAGGGAAAAGGCATCATACCCCTAAGGGTTACAGGGTTGAGGGGGAGGGTATGTAATGGGGTCCTACCCCACACCAGGTCTGCCTAGAGAGAAAAGGCCAATGACTCCTATGATAGGCTGCACTTGGAGAACAGTCAGGGCTGATAAGCTTTTAATTTATGATGAAATCCAGCTAGGCAAGGGCAGACTAAGCTGCTATAAAAACAGGAAGTAGAGAGCAAGAAGGGGGCTTCAGTGAGAAAGACTGCAGTCACTCTCTGTGCTTTAGAGAGGGAAAGGAGGAAACCAACTTGGATAGTAGAAACCCTAGAGATTCAGGCCCTGAAGGAAGGGTTTTCCCAGAAAGTGGTGGAATGGAAACATGAGGGAGAATAGGAAAAGGCTCAGGGAAATGGTAGCAAGATGGGATGTTGCAGACCCTGGCCGCTGATTAAAGGGTCCCTGAGTTGGAATCTGGAATAGTGGGTGTGCCCAAGTTCCCCTACCAGCCACTGGGGAAGTGGTACAGAGTGGGCAGTGGACAAGAAAACAGCCTGAGAAAGTCACTGAATGGGAGTTGGACCTTGGAATGGGGAAAACACACAGTTACCTAGCTGGAGGGCCAAGCCACAAAGAGGTAGCAACTGAGTCACAAAAAGAGACAGCACCCCGAGCTGCAGAGAGAGAGAGTGAGTGAGAGAGAGGCAGGCTGCAGCACAAACGAGAGACAGGAAAAGGATATCAGACTAGGTGGAGGTAATCCCAGAGCAGCCAGAAGGCAGCACCCTCATGGTGAGTGTACCCCAGGACACAAGATCAGACTTTAATAACAGGAAAAGAACAAAGAGTGATGGGCAGAGCACTTTTAAGAGGTGTTAAACAGATCAATATCACAAGAAACTTGACTTTTACAAAGACATTAAACACCCATAGCAGCACATTGTAACATTTCAAATGACAAAAAAATGAAATCCTGGGAAAGCTGAATATGAACTGCAAGTCCCCAGGAAAATGCTGGAAGCTGGTGATGATGAGACCATCACCACTGATAAAATCACTGAATTTTTTTAATAAAGTATGGAACCAGGAAAACCCTCCAGAACAACAGTTGGTATAACTGCATTGCTCCGGGGCATGGGTTTTTCACACCCGAGTGATGCAGTTATACCGATTTAAGCTGATAGTATAGACCTGACCTAAGAGAAGAGCAGGCTGGATTTCAACTTGGAAGTTGACGAGTGAATAGACTTTCAGCCTAAGAGTAATCATAGAAGAGAGTAATGAATGGCAAAAACTATTCATCATAGACCCAATTGATTTTAAGAAAGCATTTGACAGCTTTCACTGCAACTCAATCTGCAACAACTTGAAGTATTATGGTATGCCAGAAAAAATAATTAACATAATCACAAACCTTTATATCAAAGTACAGCTTGCACAGTTAATGTAAATGCAGACTTGAGCAAATAGTTTAACCTAGATACTGGTTTCAAACAAGGATCTAGCTTCTCGTCTCTCATTTGCCAATGACTTCATTATGAGGAAAAGTGTAAATAGATACATACAGGCAAAGCTCAAGCAAGCAAAGACTGAAAGACTGTCCAGCATCAAAAGCAAATTTTTGCAAAAGTATAATAACACGAATGTGCCGTCTCCCTTGCTTTTAGTTCTTCTTCCCTCTCCCCCTCTCCTTTTCTGTGTATCACAGGTGGGGCTGACTGCACTGTCTATTATTAAGACTGCCTGACACTTCCCATTATAAAGACCCTGTTTTCAGTTCCTTACAACTTTCCTACACTCAACCATTTGGGATGTAATTTTCCATACTGGATGTCTACCTCAGGCTGAATGTTTTGGGAAAATTTCAGCCAAAACAGTTCTGCTGCTTCCAAAAAGGAATCTAGGGAAAAATATCTTTTGCCAATATTAAAAAATTTTGGTGTCCTTTTCTTTGAGAAGATCCCTTGCTTTGGAGCAGGCATGTGAACTTTAGCAGAGGATTGCTTTCGTTCACAGATGTTCCTTTGCTGACCCTATGAAAATCTGCCCAAATTTGGCCAACTAATAAGCCTTTGAAAATATCCAGTTTTCACATGCCCATTAGCGAATAGCTAGGGGTTTGGAGCTAAATTCCTCAGATTCCATCCACAGTGAACCTGAGCAGGGCAATAACAACCTGGGCTGCTATGGGTTAGGGCCAGGCACTGGAACTGAAAGCAGGAAGCAACCCCCTTAATTTAGTCCCCTTGTGTGTATATGATACAGTAATTACGTAATCACATACTATTTTTTCCCACAGGATCCCTGCCTCAATCAGTGCACAGGATGGCCCTGCTATGAAAATAAGACCTGGTCTACACTAGAAAGTTAAGTCAGCTTAACTATGTTGGTCAGGGATGGAAATATCCACACCTGAGTGGTGTTATTAAGTCGACCTATTCCCTCAGTGCAGACAGTGCTATGTCAATGGAAGAATTCTTTCATTGACCTAGGTACCGCCTCTCAGGGAGGCGGATTATATATGCCAGTGGGAGAACCCCTCGTCAGCACAGGCAGATTCTACACTGAAGTTCTGCAATGCCACAGCTGTGCCACTGTAGCATTTTAAGTGTAGATATGCCCGTAATGAAAGACACTGTGGTGTGTAGAATCCCTGCCTCCTTTGTTGTAGATGGAAGGTGTGCGGTGAATGAAACGGGATTGAAAGAAGAGAAAGGATGGTCACAGTCTCATGGCTGAGACAACTGAATGCTGCCCAGGGGAACTCGATTCTATTTCCACCTGTGCAACCAAGTTCCTATGTAATGTTAGTCAAGTCACTTAAGCCAAACTTTTCACAGAGGGTCACTAATTGTGTGTTCCTGACTTGAGACACTAGGGTCTGATTTACGCAAGTGCTAAGCACTCACAGCTGCAACTTCAGACAATGGACACCGTGCTTGAACATAAGAAGTGCTATGAAATGCTAAGTACTCTGAAAAATTCGGTCTCAGACATTTCAGATTGGGCACCCAGAATTAGTGCAAACTTCTGACCTTAACTTCTCAATGCCTGGGATCCCCTTCTGTAAAATGAACATAATACCACCCAGCCACCCCCACCACACTGGGTGTTGTGAAAGTAAAGTCATTAATGTTTGTGAAGCACTTGGATACTATAGTGATGAGTACCACAAAAAAGCCCACGAGGAAATTAATAATTTTATCTTCAGAGTAGGTTGTAAACAGTGTTCAGTAAATAAAGCATGGAACCACATACCAAATAATGAGAAAACAAAATATTTAGTAGCCACTCATTAAGGGAGCACCGTTCATTCTGCATACTGAATGAAGCAGGGGTCCCATGGAAAAATAGTGTGTGGTCGTGTAATTAAATTGTATCAGAATGGACAAGAGGGCCGTACTGAGGTTCCACAGGCAACCTTAATTCTGGCCTTTCCGAGCTTCTGTGTATTTGATTTATCAACCTTAATAATGTTCCTTTAAAGTATTTTGTGTGTATGTAATATACATATATTTTCTTCTGTGTCCTATCCCAGGGCATCCTCTTCTCATCTTTCCTGTATCTCTGAGTTATTGATTTTTTATGATTCTGGTTTTATCTTCATTGCATTTCTCCCTTGCACATTTTGTAAAGGGCCTATGAGACTACACAATTATCTGACTCCTACTTATCTGCAGTAATACTACCTTTGCTGTATGTACACATAGAAGAGCATCCCTGTACCAGTGCTTGCAGCATGATCTAGGTCACTCTCTGTGCAGTCTAAAGAAAAAAATGGCTTCCACAGGTCAACTAACCTTTTCCTTTACTGAATCAGGCCCCAATTCTGCAAACACTTATCCATGTAACTTTATGCATGCAAATAGTCCCATGGAAACTATTCCCTTGCATATGTGTTTTCAAGACTGGGGCCTTAGACTCCATCTGTCCATCACTCAGCTGAATTCTAAAACCTTCCCTGAAATTATAGCGCTCCTCTCGAAAAAAGTACATATCAGTTCTCACAGGCGATCAAAAGAAGTTGAAATCAGAATCCGAAGTAGAGAATAATTACAAGAGAATCTTTTAAGATCCATCCTTTACTTATTAATATGCAGCTTTCAAATGCTATCCATTTTGAATCATATTCTTTTTCTTCTGTTTAGCTCCTAAACAGCTAGTTTTACATGCTTAAAGGTTTTTTCTCTCCCCCTTTAAATCAAAATTCAACGAAGAAAACAATTATGTTAATACGGCTAGGAAATTTGTTTGCTTTGTTAAATTGAGCTTCAAAAGCATTTCAATTGAACATACATTTGTGATTGCAAGTAATGCCTATTCTTATATCCATTCAAAATGTTTACTTTATTACAGCTTATTATAAATGTGCTGTCTAAAATGCTGCAGCATGACTGTTCAATTTCAAACCATAATTTTATGATAATCATATGTAACATATTCATGTGTCAACCCTGCTGACTAACAAAACCTCAGACTGGTTTGTTAGCAGCTCTGCTTTCCACATGGCTCAAATTTTCCTGTCTCAGAACATTATTAAATAAAATTAAGAAAGATTTGATCATTTTATTTTATCTAATACACTGTGCTAGACTAGAAAGCAAAATGTAATGTCAGAAGCTGAATTATGATATATTTACATTATTTGGTGTTGGCACCTAAGAAATATGTAAACTATTAAAAACATGTCATGCAAGTGCTATTAGGAAAGTGGAGGAAGGGAGGGAGATTTGTAAGTGGCATTATGTTTTTTTAAATATTATTGCTTGCATGCATCAGGGCTCTGGCACGCGCTCTCTTCTCTCTCATCCAAGACCCAAATTATATTTTTATGAGGTAAATTATCTTTTAATCTCATATATTTTAAAATGTTTTGCCATTTTTGCCAATGGATAGTTACAAAATGCCATTTTGTTTTTTCCTAAACATTTCAGAACTAGCTCTCACTTGCTGATGTGCTTGGTACAAAATATGAAAAGGTTTTTTAAAAAAGACACTTCTTTCACAGCAAAATTAAGATTTCATAATCTTATAAAAACAATTTTTCCTTAAATACACCATGCCCATTCACTAGAAGGAATAGCATCAATGAAGGTTCCCAGGAACCTCAGATTTTAACCAGAGAGGGTTAACTCAGCACTGTTAATTCTGGATTGTATTTAGAGTCTTGCAATATTAGGTATTTCCAAGTTCCAGTTCTTGGAATTTTAGGATTACACTGGAACCTCAATTTTCATTTAAAAAAAAAAAAAAGTTTTTAGCCCTTGTGATTGTGGCTGACAGTTTGACAACGTGAACCCTAAAGGCTCAATCAGAAGACAAATAAAAAGAAACCAGTCTTCGTTTATTTGATTTTTTCAGACCTAATCCTTGATTTTTAAGCACTTGGCCCTGGTTATACTGCCAACTGAACCCTCCATTCTTTTAATAAAAGTAAATAATCTGAGTTTCAGGTTGCTGCTGGGACCACTTATGTGAGGGAGTTTGTAAATGCCATATTGAAATACAGAGCTAGGATTGCCAATTTTGGTTGGATGTATTCCTGGAGATTTCATCACATGACATAATCTTTAATGAAAGATTAATCTTTAATTCCTGGATACTCCAGGCCAAACCTGGCAGGTTGGCAACCCTACAAAGAGCAAAACCTAAAAAACAAACGAAAGTGCTCCCTGTGGCCATCATATTAGAAACTGGAACAAAATGTGGCTGTGATCTCTGGATGGCATATTAGGGTCACTCTGCAATTTTTATTGCATTTGTCAGCATTCTGGAAATTCTGAGTGCTTGTCTACACATTAACTGCTGTAGTTGTGTCTCTGTAACGCTTCAGTGAAGACCCTACTTACACTAACAGGAGGGGTGCTGCTGTCAGTGGAGGTACTCCACCTCCCCGACAAGGGGTAATTAGGTTGACCGGATAATTCTCCAACTGATCTAGCACTGTCTACATCAGGAGTTAGGTCAGTTAACCGTGTCGCTCAAGGATGTGGATTTTTCAGTCTCCTGAAGAACATGCTTATATCGACCTAATTTCCTAATGTAGACCAGGCCTGAGTTTTCATTTTAAAGGAAGTTTTTATCTTTTTCCATTGCCAAAACAGCCATCACGATATAAACAGATGAGTTACTGCTCTATTAACATAAGGCTCAAAAACTGTCTTCAGCCAAAACAACGGTAGTAGAAAAATTTCTCAATTGCCTTAACTCATTTCTTAATTACCTCAGTTCCCTTGAGGAAGCATGAATTCTGCCATCTTTCCAAACCATTCACTTTAACAAGGAAGGTATAAACTTCAAGACCTCATTGCAACCAATTAGAGGCTAAAATTACTGAACACAAATTCATTTTTCTTTAAAAAATACTAACGGCATTAAATGCAATTCCTTCCCTTTCTCCCTCTCTCTCCCTCACTGACTAATTTCAAGTATGCTGGCCTTCTCAGCCAGTGTAGTACTCTGCACTACTTAGACTGCCCAGTGACACCAGTCAGCCAGTGGGGTTGTTCCTCTAAAAGGAAGGCTGTTTTAGGCGGCAGAGATCCCTGAAACAGTCTCCCAGGTTGTCCTTTCCTAAGATAACTGCTTTTAAGATCGTTTATGGCTCAGATACTCAAGGCTCTGATCCTGCATTAAACTCTCCATAGGCTGACCTCAGAACCCTGTTGAATTCAAAAGGGTTTCGCTCAGGTGCAGAACCTACCTGCACAGGTCTCTTTGCAAGACTGCAGGCCTAGACTAGAGCTGGGTAAAATTTTACAAATAGTTTACTTGCCAAAAAAATACAGACGTGCACATGGTTTGCTGGATTTTTCCAATTCACTGACAAATTCCAAACATTTTCAGAATCAAACTGAATATTTTCCTTGACTTTCTGGCCAAACTGAAAAATATCAGTTATTTGCCCAGCTTTATCCAAAAAAGTAACAAGAATAGTTTTTTGTGACAAACTTTTTTTTTTAGTATTAATCTGCCTTTCACTTGACATAATAATCTTATATTAGTAATATCATATCATTTACTGCCATGGAGTGCGTGTCACAAAATTTTATAATTCCAACTGAGGAACGATCAGCAGGATCAGATGAAGCTCTTGTTTACATGCAAATGAACTGAAACACTGGAACAGGGTGGGGAAAGAAGAAACAGAAAATATAGGATAACAAATAGTAATGACACTTTTGCACTTCTGATAATCTCTAAGTGTTTTACAAATATGAAACTAACCTTATGACTCTTCTTTGTAGTAAAGACTATTATATACATTTTACAGATGGGGAAACTGAGGTTCGGAAAAATTGACTTGCCCAATAGTAGAACCAGGAACAGCAACCATAGACCAGTTCCCTGCTCTTGACAATAGTGCCATACAAAATTGCTTCGAACAGAATGTTTTTTTCAAATTTCACTATGAAGCATTAGGTGGGCCTCTAATTAAGATTTTATTCAGGTTTATTTGCTTCAGTGCCAACTTCTCCAACACTTATAGTTCAAGTCCAAAACATCTGACTCACTGGTCTGTACATGTCTCTCTAAATTATTCAGAGATGCCTTTAGTTTTGGCTTCCACTGAAGTTAAATTATCCTGAAACCTGTGATTATGCATTATTGGCCTCTACTCCTGTTAGAGAAGGGAGAAAGCATGGTGTGGGAGAATAGCAGATTAGTATTTGTTCACATTGATGGATCCAAGGACTAAAGAAATCTTGTTTTTGATTTGCTATTTGCATTCTAGTATACATCACTTCATTACTGCTCAGATTCTTTACTATACCTTGCCAACTTTTTTATGTGATTTAATTTCTAACAGGGGTATGTGTGCGCGGGGAGGAATGCAAGAGCTTTGTTAAAATGCTTCTGAACTAGTCAGTCACCAGGCTTGGTCCGCCACAATCAGCCAATTCATAAAGCGATTTTAACAAACAAGGACTATTTAGGTATGAGGCGAAATGGGGCATTAGGATGTTTGTGTTATTAGCTGATTTCAGCTAGATACTGTTGAGATGAGGTTGCCTGTGTATTTTATTTCTGTACAATTTTGCATGGGATTTTTAGCAGTGGCAGGGCACAGACCTTTGGATAAGCATGTCTGCGTTTTAATATCCATATAAATAATTTAACAGTGATAAAAAGTTTGCCTACTAAATAAGAATGTTTATAGGATAAAACTACCAGCCACAAAACATACTGTCATTTCCTCTTTCAAACAGAGATACAGGTAGAGTTTTATATTTAAAATACAACAGCCCAGAACAACCACCACCACCACCACCACCTGAATGAGCTGGACAAAGTAGTTTCCCCTACAGAGATGCTTTCCAGTTGTTGCCGGGTGGGGTGGGGGAATAAAATGGCTTTAAGTAATCCTGGTGCCATGATATTCTGGGTTTCTCTAGGGCCCAAAGAGAACCTTGGTGTAACTTAGCCTTAGGGGGAATGCCTACGTTACAGCCATCTGTCCCTGGATGATTACAGGCAGCGGTGCTGTAAAGAATCTCTGCAGTGCTACGTGCTACTGCAGCCTCACTTCTGAAACACCCTCCTGCCCCAACCCCACCCTCCTGCCCCAACCCCACCCAGCAATGTAAGCCAGGTCTTGAGCCTGGGTTCAAGCCTAATTCACCTTGCATCCACACACCAGTTGTGCTAACCTAGGGCCCCAGGACCCTGCAGGGATGCAGGGTCCAAATTCGTGTTAAGCAGAGACCTAGGGTCCAACCCTACTGCTTTTTTGTGTGCACATGGCTCCAGCTTAACGCGGATCCCAGAAGTCATCCGGATGTACGCCAGAGTTCCCTGAGCAACTTCTTTAGTCCTCCCTATGCTAACAATCTGTGGTGCAGTCTATTACACTCTATTGCAAACAGAAGCCACACTCTCTTTGCAAATGCCAGCAGCTCAGGTCAGTGTTTACACATTGTCTGCTGACCACTGGTCTGCAAGCACACTCAGAGAAAGCATGCAGGATTTTCAAAGGAGACTGATCAGAAGAAGCTTTCTGCAAAGACAGCTGCTTTTTGGTCACAAGAGCAAGCCAGATTTTAGTGACTCTGTGGTGCGAGGCCAATAAAACTTTGGACTTCAGCAAAAGCACAAGGAATGATCACGCGTACCAGCAGATAGCTAAAAAGCTGGCAGCTCTGCTCAGCATGGCAGGAAGAGGACTAACCCCCAACACCTTGGCCGCTCCCCCTCCCTGCAGAGCAGACACTTGGTCTCTGCTCTCTGGCCCCTCTCCCCACCCTCCCAGGGGCTGCATGTGCAGAGGCGCCGGGATTGCATGCAGTGTGAAGGTGGTGAGTGGAAGCCAGCCTCAAAACTTCCCCATTGCCTGCCGGGAGTGGCAGGGGCAGGGAAAAAGCCCTGGGGATGCACTTCCCTGTTCAGTAGCTGCTAGCAGCCAGGGCTGAGGTGTATGTTTGTTTTTCCTCTAAAACCTACATTTTATGGCAAACTTCAAAACAGACAAAAATAAATAAAAAAACAAACACCACCTTCACTGAACACCCCATTTTAAAAATTAAGGATTGCAAAGTTTCATTTAAATAGTTTGACAGCCCTGGAGACTGATGTCCTAATTATCCTCAGAACAGGCGCTCATAAGCATTTTCCTGCCAGCGTGACAGCCTAGAAGTGGGGAGCCCGATTCTCAGATTACATGGTAGTTCTCCAACTGCAGTCATTCTACTAAGACAGCCACCAAAGGAGCTACTTATGCGGTTTATGTATCATGTGCTCCTCATGGGCACCTGAGTCCCACAAACAGCACCATCACAGTTAGGAAACGGGGAGGGTGGGGAGAGGCAGCAAAATTTTCCATAGTGCAACACATTCATAGGACTAGAGTGTCGACACTGAAGAGAAGGGCCAGGGGGAGGCGCTAGGCACTCTGGGATAGAGTTACTTAGACTTGTGTCTGTGCACTGCAGTGTGGACGTTAGAGTTGTAGGTTTGAGCACAGATCGGAAAATCCTTAACCTAGGGTTAAACTGCAGTGTAGATACTCAAGTCCAGGGTTCACTGACACAGGTCATCTGACTCGAGTCCCACTAACCTTAGGCTTACAATGCAGTGTAGACATACCCTTAGAGTCCATTCAAATCAGTCTGGCCTTTTCTTTGGCAATAAAAGGTATGAAAAGCAGTGGTTAGAATCTCACCCAATGCTCTAAGTATCCAACATGCCACCCTATGAGTCTATTAATTGAAAATCCCTTCGTCTACTTTTAATTTCAGTTAGTAAAGCTAAAAATCTAATCAAGAGGAAAGAACATCTCTCTCTAAAGATATGGGATATTATTACAGAATTTTGACTGTGATGTCAATGATTGAAAACATTTATATCTCAGCTAAACAGCAATTCAGTGAATTTAGTAACACAAAAGAGACGTCTCAGCAGATAGTCTATATCTGCAGTTTCTTCTCAGTAAATGTGAAAGTGTCTATAGTTCTTGGTGGTAAGGAGTGGGATGCCTAAACAAAGCTTTTAATGATACTGCTGCATTTTCTGATCTTTCCTTTTCAAATATTTTTACACTATTTTATCCAAAGATGTAACATGTTATTTGCTATACAATACATCTTTTCTTTTCTGAGAAAAGCTGAAGCGGCATTTTGCAAACTTCAATTTGTTGAAATGTAATAACACCACTGAGCTCTTCACTCTCACTTTTATTTAGTACCAGGAAGATGAAACTGTAGTAGTTTTGCTGTTGTCAAACAAAAACTAAATAATTAACCCCACTGTCAGCTATTAAAAACCAAGACATCTAAGGTGTATAATTTTCTCTCCATATCATTAGCATGTGGTTCTGGAAATAATATGAGTAAATGCATGGTTTAATATTAAAGTCAGAAACAACTTGAAGAATGAAACTAGGGTGAGGCCTAAGAGACCTTATCTCTATGAAAAATGGTGTATGGTGGGTCTGCCATTGGGGCTTGATTTTCCCCCTCTTTATATGCTAATGTGATGGCACATAAAAATGATGATTTCACAGAAAGATGTTGAAAAGAATAAGTGGCTGATGGTTTCAATGGGGGACTCATCAGATCTGTTAATAACATTCAGATTCCACAATGGAGAGGGTTCTCTAATTGGAGGAAATACTTGCACTAACTCCTTTCCAAATGTAGACATTGTGGAATATGAAAATACATTGTGGTTTTGAATTTGTGGATGATAAGCAGATACAGTTGCCAGGTGAACTTTTTTTGAACTAATGAAGAATCCAGACAATTTTAAGGGAAGCTGGTAGTCCAACATGAAGGGGATGTCTGCTAGAAAGGGGAAAACATTATGCTGTTTTGTCCAAATGGTGCACCTTTTCCATTTGGCAAAAGTACATCTTAGAGTTTTTTCTACTATTAAATACAGTATTTTGGACATCCCTGGAGCAAGGCTGCTCTGTCATTTTAGTAACAAGCATTCGAGCTGTAAGGTGCAGAGATGGTCAGTGTGAGTAAACAGTCTTCTCTTTGTACTGAGAGATCAAATCAGGGAGTAGAGGCAATGACATTGGAGTCTGAACCCAAATCTTACCAGATGTGGGAACTGAAATTGCCTGGACCAACCTGATGAAATTAGAATAAGAGCTGCAGCATTATTCTTGAGTTTTCTTAGTGTCTGCAGTATTAAGGGAATGGATGGATGTTCCATATTTTGTTCCTCTCCATGGCAAACAGTTCTGTAATTTTGTAACTCAATTTTTGGAAAATCTGCTGAATAACTAACTGATCTCAAGAAGTATCAGAGGAGTAGCCTTGTTAGTCTGGATCTGTAAACAGCGACAAAGAGTCCTGTGGCACCTTATAGACTAACAGAAGTATTGGAGCATAAGCTTTCATGGGTGAATACCCACTTTGTCAGATGCGTTTGACGAAGTGGGTATTCACCCACAAAAGTTTATGCTCCAATACTTCTGTTAGTCTGTAAGGTGCCACTTGATCTCTATGAAACATTTGTGGTAAGAGGAAAAATGTCTGCTTAGTTGATCTGCAAGAATGTTCATCAGTCCTGACAGATGAATTGCACAACTAGATAACTGATGGTCAATGCATCACTCCCAAAGCTGGATCACTTCCTGATAAAGGGGAGATGATCTGGCTCCTCCCTATTTCCTTAATATAAAATATATATTACCAGTGTTTTCTGTAATCACCTGCAGGGAGGGGATACTAGGATGAGTGTGTCCTTCTGTGATCCCTTTGCCTTGCATAATGAGCCTGAGCTCCAGTATGTTTAGCAGGTGAGAAACAGACTAGAGAGAGGGATGGAACCCTATGCTCTGGGTGTCCCTAAACTTCTGACTGCCAGAAGCTGGGACTGGATATCAGGGGATGGATTACTCAGTAACTGCCTGTTCTGTTCATTTTCTCGGAAACATTTGGCACTGGCCACTTTTGGAAGATAGGATACTGGGTTAGATGGCCCATTGGTCTGACCCAGTATGGCCATTCTTAGGAGTACTGAACTGAGGAAAATGAATAGCCCTCTTGCATTGGAGGAGTCAATTTAACAGAAGTTCCCAGTATATCTGTACCTGAATCCCTCAGAAATAATAATGACCCATTAGTGGATCCCAGTACTGATGCAGGAATTCTAATCCAGTTGAGGGAGTAATGGAGACTCGGAGAAATCTGAGATTGTAAAATCCCCTGGAGCCGTAAATGTCGGTGCTGATGTATCAGTACCAAAGGACTACCAGTACTGAAGGAAACAACTCACAAGGCTTCAGTGCAGACTGATTCTGTGCCAAGACCCTTAGAGGCAATACCTAGCCTTGGTATAGTCAATAGCAGGGAGCTGCTCTCTCTTTGGTACCGACTCGTGTGTACTGGCCTGCTTCAAGATGCCAGAGGGATCATGTTTATACCTTGAACTATATTTAAAAGCAACTTTTTGAGGAGATTTGAATGTCTTCTTAGAGGGTCACTGAGAATATGATATCTCCTGATGTTTCCCTGAGGAACGATGATGAGTCCTACCTCTGTTCAATGTTTTCGGAGCCGGAATGTCTACCGAAGGAGTTGAAGAGGCAGACAGACAAGGCACAGAAGTTGCCAATGCACTGTTAGAGGAGGAAGATTGTTCCAAAGCAGACAGATCTGGAGCAGATAGATCCAAGGCGAGTCTCACAGATTTGCCTAACAGGAACAGCATCAAGTGTCTCACACTTTTTGAGTTTGTTCTGAAAATGAACAGCAAATTCAGCATTTGCTCAAAATATGCCCCTTAACTAAACAAAAACATTAATTTAGCATGGCACTGATTTAAGAAAAATGGCTGTGTTGCATGAGGGACAGTATTTGAAACCAGAAATTTTCTGTTCAACTATAAATATTGAAGACCCAGTATTGATAAAGCAGAAATGTATACACAAAAAATGAAATGTATACCCAAATGAGACCTATCCCTAAAAAAGAATCCTAACTATTCACAAGATTTGTAATAGAGAATAGTAGGGAAAAACTAGACAGAGTAAGGACGCTGCTAATTATTCCATCTCTCAGCCAAGTCTCTGGTTAGAAGGAACTGTGAATCAATTGGTCCTGCTACAACCTTTTATGCCATTGGAGGTGAGGGCCGTGAGGGCAGCTACGCCACAGGTGTGGGCCAACAAGCACATCAACAGTGGAATACGTTCAAGGAGGAACTTTAATTTAGGCTTTTGCTAACTTGAGTACTTAACTTTGAAACTATAACATTCTTTTAACAGTTTTTTTTAATCGAATTCCTAATTAAAAGAAACTGAACAATAAGAAACTCCATCATGGGGAGACACACTGATGCAAAGTTTGGGTCATCAGCATGTTTCCAATTATTGGATCCACAACACAGACCTATACCAGTTGAACTAACAGAGTAAATGGTAGCAGTAGTAGGCTGTTATCCTCTATGTGGTCCAGTTATTAGATGGTGATGAGATACACTTTTTACCACTGTTTTTCACACCTATTTGTTGACAGCAGAGATATGTAGAGTCTAAGGAATCCTGGGTTCAAGCCCAGGTACTGAAGGGGAGTGTGCTTATATACCTTCTGCTCCTGTACCTCAAACTTGTCTATACTTCTCTGCTCCTATCACCACCACATACCTGGTTTCTGTTACCCCAATTCCTGCCTACCCTCCCACCTCTGCTCCTTTCTGTGCTCTGGCTCTTGCACATTTCTTCTCACCCCTCTTTCTCACCCCTCTGCATTCCAGTGTTGCTGCTGCTGCTCCTCTTCCTCTTTTCTTCCTGGACATCAGCTTTGAGAAAACAAGAGAAAGTCCCCCTACACTCACTTCTGTACTCTGCACTATAGCGACTCCCAACTGCTGGGAGGAGCAAGAACAGGGAAAGTCCTGCTCAGCACTGATTTGCTTCCTCCATGAGAGCTGCAAATTCTCATCTGGATTCCTGGAGTTAAAACTCCTTACATTTCGACATGGAATCCCGGTACCTGCTCAGGAGTATCTGACTTGCCATCCTGAGCTGGAGGCCACCTGCTGAATAGACCTTTCTATTCAAAGGGGTCTAGTTTTTTGGTGGCCTGGGCCTTGGAGGTTGACACTTGTAGTCCTCATCATTCCCACTCATTTGCTGCTGATACAACCAAAGAGTCTGGTGGTAGATTCATGTATAGGAATTCACAGCCCTTAGCCAGGAAAAAGTATTTCCTTTCAGTTTTCTTTGCCGTTGGCTGAAGGGATGCTAGGGTCTGCCACAACACCTTGATGGGGTCCATAATGGCCTCATTCAGGGGCAATGCCACTCTTGAAGGGCCCGTTGCCATTAGAATGTTCACCAAGGCATGGGAGGACTCCCTGATCTTCTCTATCTGGATCCCTAGGTTTTAAGCCACTTTTTTGAGGAGTCCCTGATGTACTTTATAATCATCCTGAGAGGGCGCTATATCTGTTCCCGTGACAGCCTCATCAAGAGAAGATGAGGAGAAAGTACTATTCTTCATCCTCGGCACCAGATGGTGCAGGCTTTTGGTATTTAGCAGTAGTGGAGCCTGGGTCCTGCTCTGAGTAGAGCAGTGGAAGTGCTCTGGACTCAGCCTTGGAGTTTGACCTTCTGGGTTTCAGCCCTTGCATCAGTGGAAAAGCACAGGGGTTCCACAATGGCATTTGTACTGGCATCTGCCACTGCCCGAGGAACATGCCATGGGTGGGATGCCTTGACTTGGATCCATGGCAATAAAGTGCCAACTGCAGTGACGGTGCTGGCTTTTGTGGGGGGCACATGACTCTGCCTCTGAGTATGTCTCTGAAGACTCACTTTCTGGAGATCAAGGGGGAGCAGTGCTGAGAGAGTGAAGACTAGGGATGGGCCATCATTGCCAATTTCCTCTTTGAAGACACCTGGGATCTCAGTGCCATGGAACTCCTTCCTGCCGGTGTCACAGCTGTCAGCTCCCAAGTATGTTTCTCACCATGGCAACTGCCTTTTACATTGACAGTACTGCCAAGGCAATGGAACTCTGGTGGCTCTCCTGTAGTGGTGAGTCCACTGGTGCTGGACTCAAAAGTACCTGCTCCCGGGCCCGAGTCATTGGTGCTGCACAGGTTGATGGAGTTACGGAGTGGTCCAATGCGAGTTGCACTCTACTAGTGTCTCCCTGACCTCAGGGTTGGGGACTGACCCTCGCCAGTTTTTTTGTGTTTATCTTGGCACCAGTGATGGCAAGTGGTGCCAAGGTTGTCTCACAGAAGCACTTTTCTTCAGCATCAAGCATGGTGGATGTGCCGAGGCTCTCGAGAAGTGGAAGAAGTGTCTTTTCTCGGTGTTGGTGATGCAGAATGGTGCTGAGCATCACAAAGAGAAGCTGGGGCACTCCTTACTGAAGCTGAAGTGCTCGGTGCCAAGCCCAAGTGACCTGGCTCCGAGGGAGGTCTTCGGTGCTGTCTCCACGAAAATAAATTTTCCTAGAGACCTATTGTCTCTATCCTTTTTGGTGCAGGGCCTGAAGTCTTTCCAGATCTTACAATGCTCCTCCACATGAGCTTCCCACAGGCGCTTAAGGCAGGTGGAATGGGGGTCAGTCACAGGCACAGGTTTGTGGCATGAGGCACAAGGCTTAAACCTGGAGACCAAGGCATGCCCCAGTACCGGGCAGAGACTAACCCTGCTGAGTGGGGTTCCACTAAGCTATCTATCTAATAACAGAACTACTAAGAACAAGAGATAAGTGTATACAATGAATTGAAAAAGTACACGGAGAGTTCTTGCAGTATGCAAGGACGAGGTAGTTCCAGTGACTGTCATGGGTGGTAAGAAGGAACTGAAGGGGTTGCAGGTTGGCAAGACCCTTTATACTGGCATTATGAGCGTGCAACTCCAGGGGTCACCAGAGCCAACCTGACGGATACCACTGAGAGAAAACTTTCTGGCAATGGTGCTTGGGGCAAGCACACACTTATATGGAATGGACATGAGCAAGCACTTGAATAAGAACATAACAGTCCCTCCCAAGCTGAAGTAATGTTGTTAACTGTTTCCCTTGCATTTTGCAACATCCTACATTTAAAATATTTGTAATCACATTGTTTACGTATGTATTAGGAACAAGAAAGGTTTCAAACAAAATTTACTGGACACCACATTTACCAACTTGCTTCCAACCAAAGAATTTACCTGTGGCTCTATCATTTTCTCAGTCAGTTTTCTGAACTTCAACATGATTTATGAGTAATTTATTCTAAAGATATTATGGTCAGTATTTTCCAAATGCTACAAGTTTAAACTCATTTATTTCATTTGTGCAACTTAGTCTCAAAATAGCTTCTGACTCCTTAGACCATTGTTCTCAATCACATGGGTTGCTTGTGGCCCATTCAGCACAAAGCTGTGGCCCGTGTGACATTCTCCGGGCCACACAGGTAGCATGTATATTGTGTAGATATGGCTCATATAACATATAGAGAACTGTATATGCGACTCATAATGGTAAATAAGTTGAGAACCACTGCTGGATACTGTTTAAATTTAGATTTAAATTTATTTTGAATTTAAGCTCTTCAGGGCAGGGACTCTCTCTTATTCTGTTTCTACAACAAGGCCCTGATCTTGATTGGGATGCCTAGGAGTTAGGCCAATACAAAGAATAAATAACAAATGGTAAAAAAACAGTTCTGCAAAACTTCACCCAAGATCCCCTTCCTTATTCCAACAGAATGGAATAAGTAACATTTCTTATACTCTATTCTCACTTTTAAAAATGCCTCTTTTCTATAAAATGTTTTTGATCCTTCCCTTCTTCCTTGAGTAGCATTTACCTAACTACCTTTATTGTCCTATCTTCTCTCCAAATTGTCTGCTGTGCCAACTATATGTATGGACTAACTTAGACCAATCTAGAAAACAAAGAATTGATTTAAGTAAATGAAAAATGAAAAAAAAAGTAAATGAAAAGTGATTACATAAAAATATAACATTATACTGAAGCTTTCCTTTGGAAACACCCATGAAAAAAAGTCAGATATAAGAGCTGACTCCACTGTGTGAAGGTGATATCCATAATTAGTTCCCTACACATCCCTTCTTGTGAGAAATTTGAACATATTTATCGTATTGTTTGAATAGCCTATTTTATTTAACATAGAAGAAAGTACAAATAAAATGCAAATGTATTGATGGAAATTAAGCATAATTACTCCTGCACTAATGAGGAAAATACTCCCAGCTCACCTCAGTCATGTATACACTATCACCCCACAAATAATCTTTTGATATCAGCATCAATTGTCAATTATTTTAGCCACAAAACAGCAACCAATTGGAGCAAATTATCTATAAACACAGAAAAAGTACATTTTGAAATAAGATCCAGAATGCAAACAGAACACGACGTAAGCTATAGTGTGGGGACTAGAGCTCAGGTTTGTGTGTGGGGTGGCAGACACCTCCATGCCACTACCCAGAAGCTGTGATAGGGACATGTGTATTATCATATAAGCCCTGTAGAGATAAGCATCAAAGGAAGGGCCAGACTGACAGCTTCCTTCATGGTCCCTAATTTGTTCAGATACCCTATTGAAGCCCAAGAGGAGTTCCAGGAAGTGTCCATGCCACGAAGTGGACTCCCTTGCCAGTCGTAGTGACCGACCTGTTTCTCTGTGTGCTGTTTTACTTCTGAACTGGCTCTGACTCCTGATTCATGACCTCAGCTCTGAACTTTGAAGCTGTTCCTGGCCTCTGACCGCTACTGCTCCAACCATTAGGCATGACCACCCAAGCCCCAGTCATGACATATAGCAACAACTGATTAAGCCAAAGGAGTATGAAGAGCCTCACCAATGAGGCAAATCATTCTCCATTCACGAGACATTTTATAAAATAGAAAGTGAGAAGTTTCTTGTGCCACCCAAGTTCAGATCAGATACACAAGAAAGCCACTTCAAAACAAGTGAAGAGCCTGGAGAAGAAGAATGTGACGTAGATGAGCAGAACAATAAAGGATTAGTCTTGCACAAAAATAAAACATGCTTGAAAGTAGTAAAACAAGACGAATTGATTGTTCAGTCAAGGCAAGCATGAAAGGTCAATGTAATGGTGATGATATGAATACATGGTATCTCTCTGTTTGTTTATAGAGAAAGGAATGGGGATTTCCTCTTATTACCAGTACCTCTCTCAGCAACTCTTACTATGTGATAAGCAACAATTCTGTGATCATCCATGACATAAGTTTTATCCTTTAATTTTGCCTTCTTTATTGAATGCCTTTCCTACATGATGTATTACTCCTGGGGGAATTGTGCACTACTGTGTGGACATATAATTAATGAGCTGCGCATATTTTTAATTTTTTGTGTAGAAAAAAACTTCTGCTGAAATGTTGCTGCAGTTCCACCATTTTTGCCCATCAGAGGGTGCTGTGGCACAAGAACAGCAGCAGCTCCCAGCAGAAAATAACTTCTGCAGTTCTGTCTTTGCCCATCAGAGGGCACTGTGGCAATAGAACACAACAGCTCCCAACCAGCTAGGGAAGAGAAAGAACCTGCCTTCTTCGCAGTGTATGTCAGGCCAGGCCAGGCGACAGAGGCTATGGGGAGACAGACAGCATGGAGTGCTGGGGGGTCAGACAGGGGCTCACAAGGGCTAGTGGGGGAGGACAGAGTGGGGCAGGGGCTGAATGGGAGTGGAGGGCCACAGGAGGACCATGGGGGGGGGGGAGGTGCAGGACCACATGTTGATGGGGGAGAGTGTACAGAGCTACATAGGGAGAGGAGACTGGCTGTGTGGGGGCACAGAGCCATATGGGGACGGTGGAGGGGATATGGAGCCACATGGGGATGGCAGGAATGGGTGCCTGAATGGAGGTGGAGGGACACATGTGACAGGGGGTACAAGGACATATGGGGATGAGGTAGATGTGCCCGACTGAATGAGGGGCTAGGGGTCAGCCAAGGTCTGCATAGGGAAAGCTCCCTAACAATCCCTCCTCAGCCCTCAAAAACACCTGTTCCATACTTTTCCCGCCCAAACACAACAACCCTCCAAGTTCACACCCAGATTCCTTCCCAGCAATTTACTTCTCTCTCCCTCAGCTCCTCTGTTACCTCTGCCTCTCCCAAGCTTTTGCACTACTTCTGAGGGGTGTGGGAAACACTGTTTTGTATTGTAGTTTAAATGAAAAATTACTCAGAGTTTTGTATTAATATGCCTAGGAAAGAATCTATTTGTCAAAAAACATTTCCCGAATCTTTTTTTGTTGTCTGTATTGTTATAGACATACTTGTTGAGAGGTACACCTCTACCCCATTATAACGCCACCCAACATAACACGAATTCGGATATAATGCAGTAAAGCAGCACTCCGGGGCGGCGGGGCTGTGCGATCCGGTGGATCAAAGCAAGTTCAATATAACGTGGTAAGATTTTTTGGCTCCGAGGACAGCGTTATATCGAGGTAGAGGTGTATTTTGAAATAAATGACCAAAAATAATTGAAACTGGCATGATTATATTGTGTTGTTTTCACATATAAAATATGCAGAATTTTGCAGAATTAAAAAGATATTGTGTGCAGAATTTTAAATTTTTCATGTTAGTAGTTTTGCTCATCTGTTGATGCACATTATGAGATACATTTTTTTCTGCTTCAGTTTTATTATATGGCCAAAGAACTATGTTAGATGAGTCATTTGATCTTTGTTTTGTATTAATAATACGTTATTTCTTACAATCAGAAGCTTATTCATAGATTCTAGGGCTGGAAGGGACCTTGAGAGGTCATCGAGTCCAGTTCCCTGCCTGCATGGCAGGACCAAATACTGTCTAGACCATCCCTGATAGACATTTATCTAACCTACTCTTAAATATCTCCAGAGATGGAGATTCCACAACCTCCCTAGGCAGTTTCCAGTGTTTAATCACCATGACAGTTAGGAACTTTTTCCTAACATCCAACCTAAACCTCCCTTGCTGCAGTTTAAGCCCATTGCTTCTTGTTCTATCATTAGAGGCTAAGACGAACACGTTTTCTCCCTTCTCCTTATGACACTCTTTTAGATACCCGAAAACTGCTATCATGTCCCCTCTCAGTCTTCTCTTTTCCAAACTAAACAAACCCAATTCGTTCAGCCTTCCTTCACAGGTCATGTTCTCTAGACCTCTAAATCATTTCTGTTGCTCTTCTCTGGACACTCTCCAATTTCTCCACATCTTTCTTGAAATGCAGTGCCCAGAACTGGACACAATACTCCAGGGTCGGTTGGACCCTGTTCAATATCTCCTATCATGACGAATATGCATAAAAGTACGCTTATTAAGTTTGCAGATGATACAAACTGACGGGATTGCAACATGCTTGTGAGGATAGGGTTCATAATTCAAAATATCTGACAAATTGGAGAAATGGTCTTAAGTAAACTGGATGAACGTTTAATAAGAAAGCAAAGTGCTCCACTTAGGCAAGAACAATGCAGTTTCACACATACAGAGGGAAAACAGACCGTCTAGGAAAGAGTACGGCAGAAAGATCTAGTATAGTGGACCACAGCTAAGTATGAGTCAACCAGTGTGATGCTTGCAAAAAATGAAACATAGTTCTGGAATGCATTAACGGTGTGTTGGACAAGACATGAGAAGTCATCTTTTTTTTTTTTATTCCACTTTACTCGTGTGCGGATTAGGCCTCAACGGAGTTATTGTGGGCCAGTTCTGGTCACTGCCATTTCAAGAAAGATGTGGAAATTGGAGAGTGTCCAGAAGAAGAGCACAGAAATGATTATGAGCTAGGAAACATGACTCGTGAAGGAGCTGAACGAATTGGGGTTTGTTTAGTTTGGAAGAAGAAAGACTGAGGGACATGATAGCAGTTTCGGGTATTCTAAAAGAAGTGTCTCAAGGAAGAAGGGAGAAACGTTTCGGCTTAGCCTCTAATGACTAGAACAGAAGCAATGGGCTTAAACTGCAGCAGGAGGTTTAGTTGGGATGTAGGGAAACGTTCATAACTTCATTGGTGATTTAACACTTGGAAACTTGCCTAGGGAGTGGTGACTCCATCTCTTTGGGGAGATATTTAAATAGTAGATAAATGCTCTATGGCGAAGGTGTACTTGTCTAAACAATAGAGCTCTCAAGGAATCGGTGTCCGTCTCGTGATGTGCGTCCGTCTGAAAACTAAACTGGGACTCGGGCACCATGACGCATCGTTACCATATTTAAAATACGGCTTTCCAACCCTTATCCAGTCCTCCTAGAGATAAAGTCTGGCCCTCCAAAAATCGTTATTGATGATAAGGTTCTGATTGCACAGGGAACTAAAAGTAGAGCGGAGTGCGTCCTATTTAGTATATCTAGCATACAACGTAAGATCAAATGACTCATCGAGCTGGTAACAATGTAGCTTACTGAGCCAGTGAGGCCCTGGAATTAAATGTACAAACTTTCGCACATCACTTAAAAATCTGCATAATGTGCATCAACAGCATGCTGAGCCACAAGAAAACTTACCTCTCGGTTCTAGTTGCTGATTGTAAAAAGTTCTAAAATTCTGCCAACACTCGAATACCTTACTTTATTCTGACAAGAATTCTAGGCATATCGTTTCATATGTGAAAAACCATCCACAATGGATATAAGCATGTCTCTAGTTTGCAATTTATTTTCTCTTGTAGTCATTTATTTTCAGAAATACACCTCTTACTTCCCGATGTTAACCGCTGGTCGCCGACGGACAAAAAATCTTACCACGTAATTTGAATCTATTGGCTATTCATCCACCGGATTTCGCACAGCCCGCGCCTGCCCCGTGAAGTGCTGCCTTAGACTGCATTAATGTTATTATCCCTGAATTCGTATCTTTCTGTTGTTTAAGTTTCCTTTTTTGGACAACGGCCCCCTTATCAAATGGAAGTAGAAGGTGTTTTCATACAAAAATGTGGAAGTACCTCTCAACAAGTATGTGTCATAACAATACAGACAACAAAAAGAAGAATCAGTGGAAGTTTTTTGACAATAGTTCTTCTAGGCATATTAAATATACAAAAAACTAGACTGATATATCTAAATGTCATTTAAACTACAATGACAAAACAGTGTTTCCACACCTCAGAAGTAGGCAAAAGTCCTTGGAGAGGTAAGAGTGTAACAAGAGCTGAGGAGAGAGAAGTAAAATTGCTGGAAGGAAGTGCGTGGACTTGTGAGGATGTTTGTGTTTGGATATTGGCGGGAAAATAGAACGAGGGTGTTTTGCAGGCTGAGAGGGATTGTTAGAGCTTTCCCTATGAACCTTGGGCTGACCCCTAGCCCCTCATTCAGTCGCCGCTTCATTACTGGTACCACCATGGGGCACAAGTCTACCTCATCCCCAAGTATGTCCTTGTACCCCCCTGGTCACATGTGTCCCTCCACCTCCATTCAGCACCCATTTCCTGCCATCCCCATGTGCTCCATATCCCCTCCACCGGTCCCCTGCATATGCTCGTGCCCCCACACACCTAGTCTGCCTCTCCCTATTGTAGCTCTTTACATTCCCCCCATCAAACAGTTGTGGTCCTTGCCAGCCTCCCCCCCCCCATGCGTCCTCCTGTGGCCCTCGGCACTCCCATTCAGCCCGCTGCCCCACTCTGTCTCCGGCCACTAGCCTTGTGAGCCCCTGTCTGCCAAACCCCAGCACTCCATGCTGTCTGTCTCCCCATAGCCTCTGTCGGCCTGGCCTGGCCTGACATACACATTTGCGAACGAGAAGGCAGTTCTTTTTCGTCTCCCTTAGCTGGTTGGGAAGCTATGGTCTGATTGCCACAGTGCCCTCTGAGAGCGGCAAAGACAGCAGAATGCAGAAGTTATTGTTTCTGCTGAGCTTTTGCGTGCTGTTCTTGGTCCACAGCACCCCGGATTCTTTGATGTGGATAGCACAAAACTGGTCGAACTGCACAAACCATTTTTCCAGACAAAGTTTTCAACAGAAAATAAAAAGGTCCCAGTGCTATTGCAGCGTGCGTGGACGTGAGAATTATATAACATCTGCATTGTCCTACACCAGGTATGGTGGGGTGCTCCGGATAGGCCGCCAGGTGTGTGGGTGTAGTCCAAACACTAATAATGATCGACTGTAGCATCCGTGTTGATTAAGTCTGGTACAGTGCGTGCTCTCAAAGAGAGAGGAAGCGGAAGATATTAAAGAGCTATTAATAGAGATGGGAACTTATATTTGTGTGCTTCAGTCAGTTCTGACAAAAACGGAAATGGGTGAGACAATCTTGGTTCTGTTTATAGGCGTTTTGTCGGGAGGCATGCTGCCAGCAAGGCAAAGCATGTAGGATTACTTCTGCCCTTACTGTGACCCCTAGGATACCTTGGAAGCCAATAGGCTATGAGAGCGACAGAATGTGGCCTTAATTAGGGGTACATCAGAGGTTTACGTAAGCAGTATACGACGTCTAAGTAGATTCTGATTAAGGTACTAACATAATAGTGAGGCGCATACTAGTGATTCATAAGTTAAGAGATCAATCTCTCCCAAACACTCCATTCTCAACATCTAACATAGACTCCCGATACCATGTATTTCATCATCACCATTACATGATGTAGTACCACCACTGCCCCATAACTATTTCAAGTATATGTTTATAGTAATACATTTATAAGAAAGTTATTTATTTTTTAACTCTCGGCACAAATGTTGTTCTAGAGCTGCTGAGTTTAAAAGCAGAATAAATCAAACATCTTCACCGGACGCGTTTTACAGGTCTTTGGATCAAATTCTGTTCAGACAGGGCGGGGAAAAAGATCGCTTCTTTCCCTTTGTTCTGCACCAAAGGTCATAGAAGTATTCTGTTTGGGACCGGATTTCGTTCATATCTATCATCCAGACTGACTTAGATATTGTGCATTAAGCCAGTCACGCCTTATTAAGTTTGGCAGTGCCCACTGGAGGATTTGCACTGCTTTGGAGGATAGGAGTATTTCAAATGATCTGGACAAATTAGAAGTCTGTGGAATTATGGTCTTCTCTCTTT
>NC_133771.1:70991730-70998948 GCF_003597395.2 Chelonoidis abingdonii
CCTGCGGAACCCCACTTGTTATACCTTTCCAGCAGGATTGGGAACCATTAATAACTACTCTCTGAGTACAGTCATCCAGCCAGTTATGCACTCACCTTATAGTAGCCCCATCTAAGTTGTATTTGCCTCGTTTATCGATAAGAATATCATGCGAGACCGTATCAAATGCCTTACTAAAGTCTAGGTATACCACATCTACCATGTCTCCCTTATCCACAAGACTCGTTATCCTATCAATATCCTATCGTTATCCATGCTGGCTATTCCCTATCACCTTACCACCTTCCAAGTATTTGCAGATGATTTCCTTAATTACTTCCTCCATTATCTTCCATGGCACAGAAGTTAAACTAACTGGTCTGTAGTTTCCTGGGTTGTTTTTACTTCCCTTTTTATAGATGGGCACTAGATTTGCCCTTTTCCAGTCTTCTGGAATCTCTCGTCTACCATGATTTTTCAAAGATAATAGCTAGAGGCTCAGATACCTCCTCATTAGCTCCTTGAGTATTCTAGGATGCATTTCATCAGACCCCGGTGACTTGCAGGCATCTAACTTTTCTAATTGATTTTTAACTTGTTCTTTTTTTTATTTTATCTTCCAAATCTACCCCCTTCCTATTAGCATTCACTATGTTAGGCATTCCTTCAGACTTCTTGGTGAAGTCCGAAACAAAGAAATCATTGAGCATCTCTGCCATTTCCAGGTTTCCTATTCCTGTTTCTCCCTCCTCACTGAGCAGTGGGCCTACCCTGTCCTTGGTCTTCCTCATGTTTCTAATGTATTAATAAAAAGTCTTCTTGTTTTACTTTATTCCTGTAGCTAGTTTGAGCTCATTTTGTACTTAACCCTTCGCTATTTACGCAAGCTTTGTATATGTGTTTATGTCATTTTAAATCTAATGAATTTTTTAAAAAGCTACAGGGAATACAGTTTAGACATCATTGCCTGAGATTCCAGCTTTCTGAAATGGAAGCCGAATCCACAGGTGATCAATACATGTCTGAAATGAGATGTTTGACAGTAATATTTAGTAAGGGGCCAATTTAATAGGGAAAACGAATTAATTTTGGATGAGGGAACACTGGGAAAGATCTGCAGGTAACTATTGCCACAAAAATGTATTATTTGTATGATTATTTGCACTGCAGCAGCACCCAAAGGCTACATTATGTAAAGAGCTACCAGTGTGAAACAAGATGCAATCAGTGTGACAAACAGGAGAAAAGGGACAAAGGAGAACAACATGGTAACAAAAATAAGCTCATGCTGTAACATAAATTGGCTATGGCACAACTTGTAGGCTTGAAATATCTTAATTTTAAAAAATTACATACACATATCAGCTATCCCCAACTGCTGAATTGTAGGTTGATTCATTTCTCACAGGTACTACAGCAGAAGTAGGTTAACAAAGTGGGACTGAAAGAGGAGAGGAAAATGGCTTCATGGATTAATCCAGGGAGCTCCCAAATAAGGGCCCTGGGTCAGCATCACTTCCAAAAATGGGACAAAAAGTCTCCTAATATCTATTGTATATGCTAACTGATTTTGTTCCTATAATTTTCTCCCATTTCTCGATGTTGTACAATTCTATCTTCTGATATTCCCTTACTGACAGGTTTGTCTACATTTTTAATTTATTTAATTCACTCCCTTGCTAAGATTTCTCCCTCGTCCATTATTCTCCTTACATCATCCCCTTACTCTTGAGTTTTGCTACTAACCCAATCATCCTGCAACTTAAACATCTGTTCCTCCTCCTCTGCTACCATTCCTTCTAAGTCTAAAACCAATGTTGAGACATCTACAAACATCTCATATTCAGTGATATTCCTGAAAATACCAACTTGTTTCAGTTCCAGCTATGCTCAGAAAACACACACTCAGCTCAAGCCACAAGACACTTTATTTATAATACATATCATTAGGAAATCATACCACCCTATGAGAGAATAAAAATAACTATAAATAATAATTTTTAAAAGAGCCTTTATTCCTTCTTTGGTGGAGAATAACTGCATATTGTGTGAAAGAGGACTATATTACCTTTAAAAAGGGAACAAAATGGTCCCATGGAAATATAGATTAGTCAGCCTTCCTTTGATACCTGGAAAGATACTGGAAAAATGATTAAATCAATTTGTAAGAACCTAGAGGATAATAGGATGATAAGTAATAGCCAATATGGATTGTCAAGAAAAAAATCAGGCCAAACCAACCTAATCTCCTTCTTTGACAGGGTTGCTTGCTCATTGGATGGCAGGAAGGAAAAGACAGGATATGTCTTGAGTTTGTAAGGCTTCTGACACAGTTCCACACAACATTCCCATAAGTAAACTAGGGAAATGTAGTCTTAATGAAATTATAATAGGGTGGGTGCAAAACTTGCTGAAGGACTGTACTCAAAGAGTAGTTATCAATGGTTTGCTGTCAAACTGGAGGGACCTATCTAGCAGGGTCTCTCAGGGGCCTGTCCTGGGTCTGGTACTATACAATATTTTCATTAATGACTTGGATCATGGACTGGAGAAACATTTACAAAATCTGTGAAAGACACTGAGCTAGAGAGGTTGCTAGCACTCTGAGGACAGAATTAGAATTCAAATTGATCTTGACAAATTGGAGAACTGATCTGAAATCAACAAGATGAAATTCAATAAATACAAGTGCAAAATACTTCACTTAGGAAGGAAAAATCAATGTGCAACTACAAAGTAGGGAATAAATGGTTAGGCAATAGTACTGCAGAAAACGATCAGGGGTTTTAGTGGATCACAAATTGAATATAAGCCAACAACATGATGTAGTTGTGAAAAAGGCTAATATCATTTTGGGGTGTATTAAAAGGAGTATCATATGTAAGATATCGGAGGTAATTGTCCCACTTTGCTCAGCACTGGTGAGGCCTCAGCTGGAGTACTGTGTACAATTCTGGGTGCCATCCTTTAGGGAAGATGTGGACAAATTGGACAGAGTCTAGAGGAGAGCAACAAAAATGACAGAAGTTTAGAAAACATGACATATGAGGAAAGGTTAAAAAAACTGGGCATGTTTAATCTTGAGAAAAGAAAACAGAGAGGACCTGATAACAGTCTTCAAATATGTTAAGGACTGTTATAAAGACGAGTGTGATCAGTCATTCTCTGTGTCCACTGAAGGTAGAACAAGAAGTGATGGGCTTAATCTGCAGCAAGGGAGATTTAGGTTGGACATGAGGAAAAAACTTTATAAAGGCAGTTAAGGTCAAGAACAGGTTTCCAAGGGAGGTTGTGGCATATCATTATTGGAAGTTTTAAGAACAGGTTGGACAAACACTTGTCAGGGATGGTCTAAGTTTCCTTGGTCCTATCTCAGAGCAGGGAGCTGGACTAGGTGACCTCTTGATGTCCTTTCCAGTCCTACAATTCAACAATACTATGATTATCTCTGTAAGGTAATAATGATTCCATACCGTTATGATAATATTTTATCTTTTCCATGTTTTTGACAATATATGAAAGAGGCATTTACTTACAAAGATAAAGAACAGAGACATTTACTGCAAAAGAAAAATAAAGGACCTTAGGATAGAGATGCTGAACGTCTTATCTTCTGAAACAGCAGCAGCAAAGGAAAAATGCAGATGGGAAAACTGAATGACACACTATATACCCACTTTGTTGAGGAAATCAATTAACTGCTGTTTATCTTATACTATTGCAGCTCCAATAACATGGAAAAAACAACTACATATTTTCCAAATAAATGGAATATATGGGAAAAAAAATAAAGTTGTACTGCATAGTGATGATTCTTACACTCTAATTACACCTCTACCTCGATATAATGTTCTCCTTGGGAGCCAAAAAATCTTACCATGTTATAGGTGAAACCACGTTATATCGAACTTGCTTTGATCCGCCGAAGTGCACAGCCCTGCCCCCCCCACCACCCCGGAGCGCTGCTTTACCGCGTTTATCAGAATTTGTGTTATATTGGGTCACGTTATATTGGGGTAAAGGTGTATGTCCTTCTGTCAATAAGCACTTGTTCCTCAAAGTCTATGACTATTTTGACAGAAATGATGTATTCTCATACTATTTTTTTTATTACTAAGATGCATCTGTATTCCCAGACTCAGAAAACAGGAGAGTTTGAGGTCTGAAGAATTGCAATCTGTCCATTTTACAATATTCATTGAAATATGTCAAGATTTTATCTTCAAATAGTTAAAATAGGAAAAAATATAAAATTGAAATAAGAATAAAAATATTCTACAGTTAATCAGATTTTATTTTAACCTTTCCAAAAAGCTTATTTTATCCTGTGTTTAGCAAGAATACATTTGGATGGATTTTTTTAAAATTACTAGCAATCAAAACAATAAAAGCTAGCTAATTAAAAAAAAAAAAAGAGTCCAAAACCTAGAAGCAGTTATTTTATCTTACTGACAGAGACTATAGCAATCTCAGATGTAGTCTTCCTAAATCTGTGGAATTTTATGAACACCACATGCGCTAAAAATGCTAATTTTTTCTGATTTGTAGGCATTATTGTGAGCATATCGGAACACTGTGAATTCATAAATGAGATTCTATTACTATCGTTACTTATCTTAAGTATGGTGTATGTGATAATGTATCAGTTAATGGTACAATCTTGTGCTATTCCAGATTTTAGAAAATGTTCATACAGTTTTGTTCTCATTCTGCATCTATACAGTGCATAGCACAACCGGGCCCCAGTGTAAGTTGGGACCTTTAGACTTCATTGTAATATAAATAATACACAATATTTCACTGCAGTAGCACCTAGAGGCCCCAAATAGGCACTGTATAAATACACATGAAGTGATGGTCCTTTGACCTGAAGAGCTTACAACGTAATTAGAGAGAAGCATGTGTAAAAGGAGAGAAAGAAGGACAAGGGCTACAAAACCAAATCATGTGGTTGTATAAGTAGTTATTGTTCTTTAAAGTAGTTATTGTTTTTTAAATCTTAATTTAAAAAAAATTACCACATAACTTAACCTATCAATGGTTGGGAGTTTTCTAGTTAGCAACTGAAAATGCTTTACCATTACATTTCTATAAGTTCGGTGAATTTCTGTCTTTTGGACAACATGTTGAAGTGTATGACAGGTTATATGGCAGTAACTGTACTACTTTGGCTGGACGATCAGCATGAATCCACATCTGATTGGATGAACATACCCTGGGGCATCTGATCAGAACACCTTAAAAAGTAGTGACTTTGGGGGGTCGTGTGACTACTGACATTCAGTTTTAAGGTTACAATCCAACCTCAGCCATCCCTTAAGTCTCTTCAGTTTACTCAGGATATGTAACATCTAGCATATGTAGCCTCTGAAGTGTCAATCTGTCTGATCCCCCTGAATATTTCAAGTTACTGTTACCTGTGACTTCAAGCTGTTGTATAGTGTGGTCAGTACACTGTTTTTAACCAAACCTAAAACAATAAACTAAACCTTTTGCATCAGAGTAAAAGTGGAGTTTTCATATTTTAATCTTAAATTACAGGGACTGGAATAGAGTACACATTTTTCTGAGGACAGAATGGATCCTTTGTAGAGATTATGCTTTTATCAAGTGATAATTTGTCTAGAGATGAATATCTTGACATCTTAAGTGACTTGCCTGGAACTTAGCAAAGACCCTAGGGCCACAGAAAGTCCAATTGGAAGAACTCTGTCCATTCAGAATCTTATCATTTAAGTAATGCTGGCAATGGGCTTGATGTTGTACAAGACCCAAAATGAGACTATCTCCGTATAAAGCTGCTTCTGTTGCTCATTCTGGGAGCGTGTACAAAGATGAATTGAGTTACTGGAACTTAACTGTTGACTCTCCTCTGGTATACAGGTTAGCAGGGACTGTGATTACAGAGCAGATCTGGAGCCTTCAAATCTTTCCAGCTCGTCAGTCCCTTCTGAAAGTGTTTGGATGAAGTTTGGCATGACCCAAAGATCTTTTGCTGGTCCAGGTTGCCATCATTCGGAGAAATATTCACTCTGCCCTCTGGTTTTATGGCTCCAAGATGTTGAAGTTGTGATAAGATTTATATACTGTTGACAACTTAATATTAAGAGCTTTGTCGTTCTGATGGTCAAATTCCTGATAAATACAGTCAGCCTCAGAAAGGGACGAAGAGAAAGCTCTCACTGGATCATCTACAGGAGACAATCTGTCTGATCACTTCCATCAACATCACTTTGTAGAAAAGTCTTCTTTGCAACAGGTGTGAAGCACTTGTGGAAGTCCAGCTAATAGAGATGCATGGCCAGACACTGATGCAGGTAGCAAAAGAGCCATAAGCTGGCCAGAGATTCTACCAGCAGATCTTCTGAAAGATGCTGCTAGTTCTGAGGAATTCATGGTCCAATAATTGTATCCCTGAAAATGAACCTACCTAATCTATTTTATATATATTCTTATACCTCCCTCATCACCATAGCATTTGAGGTTTTGTCTACACTGGCACTTTACAGCGCTGAAATTTTCTCGCTCAGGGGTGTAAAAAACCCCAACCCCCTGAGCTCTGCAAGTTTCAGTGCTGTAAAGTGGCAGTGTAGACAGTGCACCAGCCATGCTACCAGCGCTGGTAGCTATTCCTCTCGTGGAGGTGGTATTTTTACAGCAGTGGGAGAGCTAGCACAGCCACAGACAACACAGCCACGTTAAAGTGATGCCGCAGCAGCGCTTTAATGTTGCTAGTGGAGACATGCCCTGAGTGTCTTCCAATAGTATAGTAAGTGGCATGGGAACATTTGTTCTCTGACTTAGTCTCCACATGGGAAGAATTGTGTGTGCAGTGAAGTGTTTTGTTTTAGTAGGGTTTTTGTTGTTGGGGGGGGGGGGATAAGAAAAAAGGATTTTTAATTAAAGAAAGAAAGGTAAAGAAAAAACCACTCTGGGAGACATTAGGCATACCACTACTCTCACAGACAACAGATTCAAAACACAGAGGCATTCCCCTGGCCAAAAATCTTGAATACACACAGAAAACCCACATTGAATAATTCCCTTAGAGTGGGGAATAAGAAAAAAGGCATTTTTAATTAAAGAAAAAGAAAAGGTAAAAGAAAACCCCTCTGCGGAGACATTAGGCATGACCACTACTCTCACAGACAACAATCAAAACACAGAGGCATTCTCCCTGGCAAAAATCTTGAATACACACAGAATAACCCAAATTGAATAATTCCCTTAGAGTGGGGA
>NC_133771.1:71002083-71016672 GCF_003597395.2 Chelonoidis abingdonii
ACCTGATTGATTTTTTCGTTGTTTTTAGATCCAAGGGGGTTGGATCTGAATCCACCAGGAGTTGGTGGGAGAAAGGAGGGGGGATGGTTAATTTCTCCTTGTTTTAAGATCCAAGGTGTTTGGATCTGTGTTCACCAGGGAACTGGTGAAGTCTCTCAAGACTACCCAGGAAAGAAAAGTAGTGCTTGTGAGTGGTGGCAGCAATACCAGATCTAAGCTGGTAATTAAGCTTAGAAGTGTCCATGCAGGTCCCCACATCTGTACCCTAAAGTTCAGAGTGGGGAAGGAACCTTGACAGGCTTTCTAAAAATCTAAGTACACTATATCCATTGGATCCCCCTTGTCCACATGCTTGTTGACTCCCTCAAAGAATTCTAGTAGATTGGTGAGGCATGATTTCCCTTTACAAAAAACATGTTGACTCTTCCCCAACAAATTATGTTCATCTATGTGTCTGAAAAGGTTATTCTTTACTATAGTTTCAACCAATTTGCCCAGTACTGAAGTCAGACTTACCAGCCTGTAATTGCCAGGATCACCCCTGGAGCCCTTTTTTAAAATTGGCGTCACATTAGCTATCCTCCAGTCATTTGGTACCGAAGCTGATTTAAATGACAGGTTACAGACTACAGTTAGCAGTTCTGCAATTTTACATTTGAGTTCCTGGTGACTTTTTACTGTTTAGTTTATCAATTTGGTCCAAAACCTCCTTTAATGACACCTCAATCTGGGACAGTTCCTCAGATTTGTCACCTAAAATGAATGGCTAAGGTTTGGGAATCTCCCTCTCATCCTCAGCCGTGAAGACCGATGCAAAGAATTCATTTAGTTTCTCTGCAATGGCCTTATCATCCTTGAGTTCTCCTTTAGCATCTGGATTGTCCAGTGGCCCCACTGGTTGCTTAGCAGGCTTCCTGCTTCTGATGTACTTAAAAATGTTTTTGCTATTATTTTTTTAATCTTTGGCTAGCTGTTCTTAAAATTCTTTTTTGGCTTTCCTAATTATATTTTTACAATTCATTTGCCAGAGTTTATGCTCCTTTCTATTTTCCTCAGTAGGATTTAACTTCCAATTTTTAAAGGATGCCTTTTTGCCTTTCACTGCTTCTTTTACTCTATTGTTTAGCCACAGTAGCACTTTTTTGGTTCTCTTAGTATGTTTTTTAATTTGCGGCATACATTTAAGTTGAGCCTGTATTATGGTGTCTTTTAAAAGTTTCTATGCAGATTGCATGAATTTTACTTTTTGCGCTGTACCTTTTAATTTCTGTTTCACTAACTTCTTCATTTTTGTGTAGTCCCCCTTTCTGAAATTAAATGCTACAGTGTTGGACTACTGTGGTGTGTCCCTCGCCACAGGGATGTTACATTTAATTATATTATGGTCCCTATTATCAAACGGTCCTCCAGCTATATTCAGCTCTTGGACCAGATCCTGTGTTCCACTTAGAACTAAATCAAAAATTGCCTCTCCTCATGGGGTTCCAGGACTACCTGCTCCAAGAAGCAGTAATTTAAGATGTCACCTCAGGACAGCATGCAGAGATAAGGTTTCTTGACATATGGGGATAGCTGAAATCCCCAGTTTTTTTGTTTGTTTGTTTGTTTGGAGTTTTTTATTTTAATAGCCTCTCTAATCTCCCTGAGCATTTCACAGTTACTATCCGAATTCTGGTCAAGTGGTCGGTAATATATCTCTACTGCTATATTCTTATTATCAGAGCATGGAATTACTATCCAAGAGATTCTATGGTACAATTTGGTTCACTTAAGATTTGTACTTCATTTGATTGTATGCTCTCTTTCACATATAGTGGCACTCTCCCACCTGCATGACCTGTTCTGTCCTTCTGATGAATTTTGTACTCTGGTGTTACTGTGTACCACTGATTATCCTCATTCCTTCCGTGATGCCTATTATATCAATATCCTCATTTAATACAAGTCACTCTGTTTCACTCATTTTATTATTTAGACTTCTAGCATTGGTATATAAGTGCTTTAAAAACTTGTCCCTTTTTAGCTGTCTGCCATTATACGATGAAATTGAATGGGACTTTTTTTCATTTGACTGTTTCTCATCAGATCCTACCTGTATATTATCATCTTCATTCCTCCCCTCCTTACTAGGACATAGAGAATCTCCATTAATAGATCCTTCCCTAAATGATGCGTCTGTCCGAACCACATGCTTCTCTGCACCTGTCAGTTTTCCCCCAGCCCTTCATTTAAAAACTGTTCAACAACCTTTTAAATTTTAAGTGCCAGCAATCTGGTTCCATTTTGGTTTAGGTGGAGCCCATCCTTCCTGTAAAAGGCTCCCTCTTTCCCAAAAGTTCCCCCAGTTCCTAATAAATCTAAACTCCTCCTCCCTACACCATTGTCTCATCCAGGTACTGAGACCCTGAAGTTCTGCCTGTCCAACTGGCCCTGCACATGGAACTGGAAGAGAATGGTAGCATGGAGGTCCTGGACTTCAATCTCTTACCTAGCAGCCTAAATTTGGCCTATAGGACCTCTCTCTTATCCTTCCCTATGTCACTGGTACCTACATGTACCACAACCACCGCCTCCTCCCCAGCACTACACAAGTCTATCTAGATGTTTCGAGAGATCCGAAACCTTCGCACCAGGGAGGCAGGTCACCATACAGTTCTCCTGGTCATCGCAAACCTAGCTATCTATGTTTCTAATGATCGAATCGCTCATTACTTACTAATACCTGTCTCTTCCTAATAACTGGACTTCTCTCACACTGAGGATTCTTCTCTGGGGGAGAGGATACCACATCATCTGGAAGGAGGGATTGTTTCCCTCTGCTCCAGTTGGATGTTTGCCTTCTCTGAGACTTTCATCCTTCTGAACAGCATAGAGGCCATGAGACCAGGGATGGGACTGTTCTACTGTGTCCTGGAAAGTCTCATCTATGTACCTCTCTCTCTCTCTCAGCTCCTCCAGTTCAGCCACTCTGGTCTCTAAAGCCCATACATGGCCTCTAAGGGTCAGGAGCTCCTTGCACCAAATGCACACATACGTACCTGCCCATAGGTCAGGGTAAGCATACATGCTGCATTGGGTGCAAATGGATAGCCCCCACTCTGTTTCTTGACTTCTATCTGCATTATCTTTTTACTCCTGAAGCTTGTTCCTTTGTTCTTGTTTGTTTTTATCAGGCGGTGTTTTAGGCTTTAAGTTTAAAGAAATTTAAGGAATGTTAAGTGTATCTACAAGAGGGGGGGGGGGCCTAAACTCCCTCAGAAAACTCCCATTAACTGCTCCTGTTCACTAGCTCCTCTGGTCGCTTAGGAGTGGGCTTTTTAAAGCCCAGTCTTCCTGAGTAGCTCCGCCTCCTGATTAAGAGTTGATGGGTGCTAAAGGGCTTAGGGATCAAAGCCTCATTAAGAAGCTCTCAGCCTTGCCTAACAGGCCGCAGAATCATGGAAAGTTCCTGAGGAATGCAGTAACCACAGTGATTATCCTAGCACTTCAGCTGAATTTTTAAATATCCTGGCCCCAGGCATTTAAGTGCCTTCCAGATAAATAATGACACCTTATTCAACATTCTATGGGACACCAGTGGGGAGAACAGAGGAGAAATCTTAGGGAAAAAAGGAGGACAGATATAGGATCACCAAAGATTAGACACATTGCCTACAGAACGTAGCATTCTCTTACAAGGAAGCTGCACAGCAGCTTCTTGGGGCCATAAACTTTAGGAGCAAGCCTTAACTCCAGCTTAGATGGCAATGAGGCTGAGAGATACTTCCAGCTAATTAGCCTCTTGGTTAACTAAAGGTTGGGTGGCAAGGCAACCTTCAAACACTGCAAGAAATGTGGATGGTTTTCAACTAAGATAAACAGCAGACTAAGGAGAAGAATGAGAAAAAACTCCTCATGTAGCTTCTTAATGGCCAGGTACCAGACACTCCACAGATGCCCGAGGAAGATGTCAAGACCAGTGAGACTACAGCATCTTCCACTGTCACTTACATCCTACAGTATTCAAGGGATCGCCAACAGAGAAAAATAATTTGACACTAAGTCTGTCTCAGCTGCAGCTTACCATCAAGATCCATACTCCCTTGCCTTTTTGTAGGATTCAGCATGAAACCAAAGAGAACCACCATGTACCTGTACCATCTCTGTGACTGAAAGGAAGAATCAGCAGTTTGTGCTGATATTAACCTTCCTTCTGTATCTCTGTATATTTCCAGCCTCAAGGACTTATTTAAGCCAGTCCTAGAAATGGTCTTTGGCTCCAAAGATGGCCATGGCACCAAAATGTAACTGCACAGAATGACTAAAAAATGAGCACCTGCAGAGTCTTCTCTTATATAAAAAAAAAAAAAAAGGAGACCAAGTTTCAATAAATATTCCATAAAGGTACAATACTAGAGAGACGCTATTCTGCCTCAGGGAATGTGATCATCTAAATGCTACATGCAGTGGGAATTTTGTTCTATGAAGAACTTCTTGTCAAGTGAATTGTACACGTTCAAAAAACTTTGAGGCAACTAACTATTCCAACTACACCAACAATCTGGGATACAGAAACTGGCAAACAAGTGTGCAGCAAACTAGAAATGGAACCAAGATCAGTCAAAGATGAGGGGCAATGATGTATAAGTTTGATAAATTTACCTATGCTAACTATAAAACATACAAAATAACTCCATTATATGCCTTTAGGTTGGACTAAACATATTATATGTTTATCTTTCTTTTTTCCTGTAACAAACCCATTCCTGAACCACCATGAAGTGCACATGCTTAAACTGGGTAACCAAGTATCCATAATGGTGTGTAAACCTATCATTCATTATTTCCCCCTTCTCCCCCGCAATGCTCATTCACTATGTCATATTGTTATATTGCAGACTCTTGGGTTTGATTGTGGTATGCAGAGTTTGAGCTGCTATGCCATGGCTGTGGTAAAAACTAACCCCCCCCCCCACAATATCCATGAAAGTCTGACCAGTAGGTCTGTTTCATGTGGTGGTGAACTCAATTAATCTTGGTTGGTGCCAACAGGACTCAAGCTCAAAACTGTACATTCTTTGCAAAGAGACTGAACTGGATCAAACAAGCTGCTAGAGGGACCCCGTCTCTTGTGGCTTGTTAAAGTCAGCAGGGAGCTACTGAATGTTGGAATGTTTATCAGCAGAGAGGGTTATTGGCTCCAGAGTAGGGGCAATGTGCTAGCTTCATTCACGTAGTCATTTTCTAGCCCTTGTATGAAAAACCATCAACAGTCTTCCTAACTAAAGCCCTGTCTCTTTCTCCCTTTTTTGGAAAGGATAGATAAGCATTGGCAAAACAACTTGGGCATCATCTGTAGACATCTTATTTTCCTGACCCAGTCAATCAGACTTCAGGTCTGGATATGATACTTAGACTGTAGTAGTGGTTGGGATATCCTAAATATGGACAAAGGTCAGGTGTGCGTGCTGATGTTGTTTAATCTGTCAGGAACGTGTTATGCCATTGATCACGAGGTGATAATGACTTGCCTGTGGACCACAGCAGGGGTGAACGGATTTGTACCTGGATGGCTCTATTCTTCTCTTTAGAGGTCATCCAAGAAGATAGTTTGAGACAACTATTATTTGCAGGAAGACTTCTGTTGTGTGGGATTCTGCTAGGTTTTAATGCCTCTCTTGTTCAATATATATTTGAACATGCTGAGGAAGAATGAGGCAGCTTGGGTTCCAATACGGGGTTCTGGCCAGTAATTTGCCCAGGGTGGAGTTGCAGTTTAATTTACTTTCTCTCCCAACATCCACTAATGCTGCTCTTTAAAGTTCAATAAAGCTACAGTCAGTGGCTACTTAGAGATGTAGTTCAAACTACAACTTCATCTTACACAAATCACTGAGCAAAACACTGCTGTAGGATACCCACTAGCCCTCACCAGGGTCCTGGCAAATGTGCATAAGTTTTCCAGAAGTAGATTTAAAACTTTGATCATCTTTCCAGTAAGATGGGAGCACAGATCATCTGGATACAAAATGTGAATATCACATCTCTATGTCCAAAATATACTTTTTCTTCATAACTGTCGTCTTGTTCTATGAAAATGAATTGCTCCATTTTGATCAAAGTAGTATTTATTATGCAACTTCTCAATAACTACTCTTAAAATAAATAATCTTGTTTTAAAATAGCAGTAAATAATCTTCATTCAAATGGTAATTTAATGTGTTAAGAGCCCAAAGTGAAACTGGTCATTAACTGAAGAGTGAAGACTGCCAAAAGATTCATTATTGCTTAATAATGGAGAACGTACTGAATGATTTGTTTTAATCCCAGAACCTACTGGGGACTGAACTGCAAAAACTTTCAATGCTAAAAAAAATGTTTTGCGATCTTATTTTCTTAAAACATTATAAGTTATCTTGTGCAAACATGTATTGTATTTCAAAACTCATTTTAACTTAAAACTATGAGACTTTTACTTTAAAAAGGAAAATGTATCTGCAAATGTATCATGAAGAATACTTATTCCATCAGCATTACTCAGGGCAGTTCATAAAATTACTACTGCATATGCTGGTGTATTTAATGTAATTACTCCTTACTGGAACAAAATTTCTATGGTAATAGCATTGTTTAAGATTACTAACAATATTATAATATAAAGGGATTCTGGAAAACTCAAATGGTAATTATAACTGACTTCACTAAATTATTTTATCTAGTTGATCATGATATCCAGTTACAGAAGCCTTCTTAGTTTCATCTAGTTTGTGAGACTTTAAGAGATATTTAATGGACAAATCACAAATACTTAACAGAGAAAGCTGCAAATCACTGAATTCACTCAAGGCTCAATTTGTAGCCTTTTCACTTTCCTAGACGTTAACAGCATAAGCTGTTACTATTTAGACAGCATATACACACACACACACACACTAAATATATGTAAAAGCAAAAATGGTTTATAATGCCTTTGAACAGATGTTAGAGTTATTTGTTAGACTGAAATAATATAATTTAAAAACAACTAAAATGCCATTGAGTACTAACCTTAAATTAAGCCCATTACCTCAACATAACCTTAAAAAAAGCAGTGCTTTGAAAAATAAATGGGAATTTTCATTACAATTGTTAATTTGATTTCCAAATTTTCAGTTCACTGATTCCCCTCGCTCAATTAAATGACAGGCCATGCCAACCCTTTGCATTAACTATCAAACATTCCTCACATGCTTGCTTAATATAACAATATAGATATTAGCACTATCTTCGTTCAGTTTGCCTGCTGTTAGGTTCTACAACATAACTTCCTCAAGATCAAGAAAGTCACTAAACAGATGAGCACAGGAATAAAAACTGCAAACCCTTAAAATTACTTGCTCCAGATGAAGATGGAATGCACCAAACTACTAAAGGTATGGAAATCAAATTTATGCATAGAAATTTCTATTGAGTTCTCCAGATCAACCAACAACCCTGAAAAGAAAGAAACTATATAGAATTAAGCTACATTAAAAAAAAAATTAACACTGGATAATAGCCTTAAGAACTCTATATCTAAATGCTATGCTCAGAGAGGCAAAGCATGAAGCCTGTAATGTCTCAGAAGTCTCATGAGAGACCAAACCACTAGAAGGAAAAACTGCAGGGAGTTTCTCCTTGTTCCAGGCAGGGGAGCCCTTCACTTCCTTCTGTGAGGCTTCTGATCTACTTGCTACCAGATTTGATAGATTTAGAAGACTCAAGGAGGGTATGCTTTATGTTCCTTCTATACAATGAATTCCAACAGGAAATAGAAGCCAGAAATTGAATTCTATATACAAGATAAGGATCTAATATCTATAGATTATGACTTCCTTTCAATGGATGCATAGGTGCTGGAACTAAGGCGGCTGGGGTGGCACCTCCGGCTTGAAGTGGTTTCCATCATATATAGGGTTTACAGTTTGCTTCAACAGCTCTCAGCATTCCCACTATACAAATTGTTCCAGCACCACTAAATGGATATCAGACTAGAGATAGGAAGGGGAATCTCTTGATTAAGATAAAAAAGGATAAGTCATTCAGACCAAAGAAGGGAACCATCTTATGAGTCACTTGTATTAATGAAAGAAAGATAGCATCGTAACATCATCAGCTCACACACTCTGCAGGCTGAGGACATCACCACAAAGAAAATCTTGAGGACACAAAGAATCCCAGAGCTGTGAATAGAGTAATCACAATCTTCAGAGGATCAAGTTAAGGCTCCAAGAGAGAAAGATGCTCTTCATTAGGCCTTGATGTAGGAAGCAGTCCTTAGAAAATCAATAACAAGGTAAAAGGATCCTAAAGGACTTTATCTCTAATAAAAGAACACAAAGAATTTTATGAGCGCATTTTGATTTCTCTTTTCTTGGAATAAGTCATGTAAAGGGGCAAGGCATGTTTGTAACAAACCATGTGTTGGGTTTTTCAAATTACTGAGGGCCATTGTCAGGTATAAGATAACATACACTTTTCCTTACTTTTCTTTTGATACTTTTTCTTCCTTGAACTGTGTAATTTGATAAGTGGCAGGGATGCAGGTCACAATCTACCCCTTCTCAGAGAGAGTCATGCTTCAAAATGAATAAGTGGGACACTGGTCATGGGTGTCACAGGGAAGTATTTTAGTGGTTGGTGGGGAAACTGGAAGAAAAGAGGGAACTTTCTCCACTGGCTGTTAAAGATCTAGAAACCAAACAGGTTCAATAAAAGATATTTCCTCTCCCACCCTCTCCAATATCCTGGGACGATATAGCTACACCACCACTGAAATAAGCATCTTTATAGGTAAAGAATACTTGGGGGTAGAGGAGAGGCTTTTGTTAACTCAGAAGGCAAATAAATCTAGATAGGTTAATTCTTTCATTTCTTGAAAAGCAGACATGATTTCTGGAAAAAGATAAACGGTCATCTGCTAGGGCAGGTCTATACTACGGGGCTAAGTTGGCCTAAGTTATGCAACTCCAGCTGCATGAAAAATGTAGCTGAGTCGATGTACCTTAGGTCGACTTATTGCAGTGTCTACACCGTACTGGGTTGATGGAAGAAACTGTCCTGTTGACTTACCTTAAGCTTCTCATTCTGGTGGAGTACTGGTGTCAATGGGAGAGTGCTCGGTGGTCGATTTCGTGGGTCTTCACTAGACTTGCTAAATCGACCCTGGTAGATCGATTGCCCCACGTCAATCCCCCAATAAGTGGAGACAAGCCCCTAGAGTACTTCCAAATTACAGTAATTGGGATGGAAACACCTGGAATACATGGTACTGTTCAAATTTCTTCCTGAAGTTGCTTTATTTTCTCCCAGAATTTGTGCTCTCTTCATGAATTTATAAGATACAGTACATTGTAGTATATGCACAGGTATCCTTTGAAATTCAATATTGTATTTTACTGTGATCGCAGAACAAAGTAAAGTAAAAAAATATTAATATTTTCCCTTGTCTTGCCGACCTGGAAACAATTTTATAATGAACTTAAAAAAGTAGTGACTTGGGACAACAAAGTTTGATTTGGGAGCAGCAGACAGCTCCTCCTTTCTTTAAATGCTGATATAACGAGTAGTTGATAAATATAGATGAAAGATTTTAAATAATCTATCATAATGATATTTCTTTACATCAGGTTATGTACCCACCTGCTGCAAACATACACATTTCACTATAACAGTCTATGAATACCAAGTAAGATAAGGGAGAATGCAATAGCCAACATATTCCAGCTTGTAAGGTAGCTGACATACTGTAGTAGGAAGAGAGCTTGAGACATAAGCCCTTGTATTAGAGGCCTGGTATGAGGCAGGACCTGCTTACAGAATTTGACAAGAATACGGCTTATATTGCAGAAATATACATTTTTTAAGAAGTGCTAGTTACAGAGTGCTTACACAAACACATTTCGATATTAAGTAGTACCAGATCATCCCAATACTAAGAATGGTACAAAAAATATTTTCCAAGGATAAGAGGAACAAATTGACCCCTTTTAAAAGATAAGGTTAGGATGACAGTTCGTAATAGAGATGTTTTCATCAAACCAACTAGAGACGTTGGAGGCAGTAACTAACTATGTGAAAGGGGCAGTACAAACTTGTTTGTATCGGGGTATAAAGAGGTATCTCAGAGAGAGTATCTCTGGCCAGCTTAGGGAGCAGTGGAAAGTTCCACCATTGAATGAGCTGCATCCATTGTCGCGACCATACACATCTTAGTATCCTTGTAGAGTCTGACAGGTGCTACTACCGTGCTTTGTCGACAATAAACCTGGCCGGGTGCCTTCACTGAAAACCGAGTCTGTGGATTTATTGGACAGTTAACTGAGGTCTGCTATCTCCACAGAGCTGCGGCAGCACACTGAATGAACACACACATAGCCAACATCTGACAACACATACAAAAGATGGCAAGCTTCCATTATTTACATTTAATATGGCAGAAGATAAGGCCTTTTCAGTAAAGAAATCTTCCACATACTTTATTTCCCATTTTAATTTGTTAAAGAAACTATGAAATCAATAGAATACCACAGAGACACAGCAGCCTGTGAGGGAAATGTGGACTACTATAAGGCAGGTGCACAACTGGTTGAAGACTTTACTCAAAAAGTAGTTATCAATGGGTCGCAGACAAACTGAGAAGGGTATATCTAACAGGGTCCTACAGGGGTCAATCTTAGGTTTGGTATTATTCAATAATTTCATTAATGATTTGGATAATGGAGTGGAACGTATGCAGATGACACCAACCTGGGATAAATTGGAAGCACTTTGGAAGACAGAATTAGAATTCATAATGACCTTGACAAATTACAGAATTGATCTGAAGTCAGCAAAATTAAATTCAGTACATACAAGTGCAAAGTACCTCACTTAGGAAGAAAAAAAATCAAATGCAAAACTACCAAATGGGGAATAACTAGGTAGTTGGTAATACTGCTGAAAAGGATCTGGGGATCCTTTAGGCAAATTGAACATGAATCAACAATATGATGCAGTTGCAAAATAGGCAAATATCATTCTGGGGTGCCTTAAAAGGAGTGTCAAATGTAAGACACGGGAGGTAACTGTCCCACTCTATTCAGCACTGGTGAGGCCTCAGCTGGAGTAATGCATCCAATTCTGGGTGCCACACTTGGGGAAAGATTTGGACAAACTGTAGAGAGTCCACAGGAGAGCAACAAAAATGATAAAAGGTTTAGACAATCTGACTTACTAGGAAAGGTTAAAAAAACTGGGTATGGTTAGTCCTGAGAAAAGAAAACCGAGGGGAGACCTGATAACAGTCTTCAAATACATTAAGGGATGTTATAAATCGTTCTTCATGTCCACTGAAGGCAGGACAAGAAGTAATGGGCTTAATCTATAGCAAGGGAGATTTAGGTGAGATATTAGGAAAAACTTTCTGACTATAAGGATAGTTAAAGATTGGAATAGGCTTCCAAGGGAGGTTGTGGAATCAACATCGCTGGAGTTTTTAAGAACAGATTAAACATCTGCCAGGGATGATATAGGCTTACTTGGTCCTTCCACAGAACAGGGGGCTGGACTAGGTGACCTCTCGATTTTATGACTATACACATTCTGTCTCTGACTTATATAGGAATTTTACTGCACAAAGATTGCAGGATCAGGCTTTAAGAATCAAATCATAACTAAACATTGACCATTACTATGTACTACTAATGTGAAAAAAGTCTTTCAGTTGTCTGACTTAAGGAACAAGCCCAAATATTTTGCCTAAATTGTCTTGCCTTTGTATGTTTCAATCAGACATTTTACACTGCTTTAACATAGCACTTGGTAGTTTGACCGGTGAATGGTTTATGAATATGTTTAACTAAACTGCATCATATTTTAATTAGACATTTTGCTTGACACTACTTACATTAAATATAGAATGCTTGTGAATAGCAATGACACTTTTGGTGCTGACAGGATCAAAGGCAGTTTTCCATTTGGAATAATGAAATAATTCTTTATTCTTAAGGGGCACAGCAATGATTCTTTGGCAAACAGCAATTAGAAGCAGTAAAACTATAGTTTAGCTGATAAATATGATCATTAAGTCATAAAAGACTTTTCAGAAACTGTACAATCCATTACAATAAAGTGTAATAATGGTGGGGAAATAATCTGTAATGTCCTCCATGTCAAACATAACTTGAAAGAGTAAGAAGTTCAAAAGGTGGTTTTGTTTTGAAATGTCACTGACAAGTAACCTTAAAAAAAATGAACATGTTGTTTCTGGTAATTAACCCAGAATCAAAAGTAATCAAAACATGATGCAAGAAAACACTGAACTTCTCTGACAGCTAAATATATAAATGTCTTTGGAAATAACTCCAGAAAACAAACAAAAACAAAAACAAGGAAATTATATTATTTTTTCATTTATTTTTCTTGAAATTATATTGATTCCTTCAAAAATACTTTGAAATATCAAGACTATAATCATACAAGTATTTAATAACTTTCAAGTAAACCAAAAGTCATACCTTAATTTGTGCAAAAGGTCTGTCAAAACTTCCAACATAAAGAAGACCAACATTCTGGGTAAGTAATCTAAAAAAAGAAAACATCATTTAAGACATTGTTTGTAACTAAACACGTCACTGTATTGTCATACTGCAGAACTGCTACTGAAAATGAGATAAAACAGAAGCTAACAGTTTGCAGGATAAATTAAAGAGAAAGGACACACATTAAAGATAGAGCACCATAACTTGCGAATTGGTAATTTATATTCCTTCTGTAAGAATTGCTCCAATAAAGTCATTTCACAATACCTTTGGTGCCCAGCTACATGCAAGAGTGGCAGGGCACACATCATTTCCATGTAGTATGGCTCTTTAGACTAACAGAATCAACAAAATTGCCATTTTAAAACAACAAAGATAAACAGATTCACCATTCAAAGCAGCAAGTCTAATAGATTTAAAATAGTTTCAGACATGCAACTGTAACATTATATAAAGTGATATAACTGAATGAACCAAAGTGACTTACCACATGCAATCACAGAAAATCTAAAAGAATCTCTGCTGTCATATAATAGCTTAACAAATAATTAACATACCATACATCGCTCAAAACCATTTCAAGAGATTCTGTTTAAAATTTTAAGCCACCATATATCACCAAAAGTTTAGCTAAAAATAGGGAAAAGTGGTTCCAAAAAGTTTGTGTACCCTTGAAAACAAAATTATTTTGATTCCTGAAGCAAGGACAGATGCTACACAGGGCCACAAGAGGCCAATGTTACTAAGAAGTTCTGGAGCGCCGAGTGCCAGGCGGTGCAATTCCCTGAAATACATGTGCACAGATGCCCTCAAAGAAAAGCAGACAGCTGAAGGCAATAGAGTACTGTACCACTCACGCTACTGGGTCATATTCAGTTGTGAAAAATCAAGTTTTGAATGTAGGTCTCCAACGTGCTGGTCATATGGTTCCAAGGAGAGAGAGGCACATTTAGTAAATATTTAACCATTTTTAACATTAAAATGAAAGCATCGGGGGCTTGTCAGTAGAGTGGTTAAGTAGTGGTGCCTGAAGGATGAGTAGTAAGCAAAAAAAGGAAATATTTCCCATGATAAGGGTTCAAGGGATATCACTATGTTTTGGAAGAGCTACACAACAGCAGCAAAGTGTGTTTTAAAGGAATTTCAAAAAGATACTACTTCAGCAGTTGTCATTTCAAAATAAGATACACATATAAGCTGTTTTAATAAAGGCTACAGAAAAGGGAAAAAATGTTTTATAAAGTTATAGGAAGTAGTTGTGTCTATGTTACACTGCTATTTTCTCCACATCAGAAATGCAGAACCATTGCAGGTGTGAGTCTTTATGATTCTTTCAATTGGTATTAGTGAATGTCTACAGAAGCTAATGTTTGACCCTTCCAAAGAAACATGCAATACAACCAAGTGTAGTAAAAGGTTTGTTGGAATAAACTACAGTTTAAACAGCCCTATCTACAGATTTTATTTTACTAATACTAGTTTCTTCCAACAACCGTAAAACATGGTGCACGCACTTGCCTTATTTATTGAGACTGATGACACAGAATTAAAAAGTTATTACCACTCCATCAATATTAACTACTTTGCTTGAAAAGTGTTTCATTCCTTATCAGCTTTTTATCTATAATCTCATACTGCCTTAATTCAGAATCAATTGCCATGAGATGAAAAAAAACCAACAATCATCTCTTTCTTTAATCTTGTAAATAATAAGCTTTTGTCTAGGGAATGGTATACTGCCTCTGTAGATATCTTAGGGTACATCTACACTACGGGATTATTTCGATTTTACATAAACCGGTTTTGTAAAACAGATTGTATAAAGTCGAGTGCATGCGGCCACACTAAGCACATTAATTTGATGGTGTGCGTCCATGGTCCGAGGATAGCGTCGATTTCTGGAGCGTTGCACTGTGGGTAGCTATCCAATAGCTATCCCATAGTTCCCGCAGTCTCCCTCGCCCCTTGGAATTCTGGGTTGAGAGCCCAGTGCCTGATGGGGCAAAAATCATTGTCGCGGGTGGTTCTGGGTACAGCCTCACCCCTCCCTTCGTGAAAGCAGCAGACAACC